>NC_081841.1:1170976-1255976 GCF_963259705.1 Myotis daubentonii
CAGGGCCCAGGGGTGCGGCTCTGCACTCGATCCCGCCCCTGTCCCATCATCAGAGGCCGTCACCCGCCCAGAGGCAACGTCTGCACTGATGGGCTCCCCCTCCCCCCAGGCTCTCTGCAGGCCCCGCGCCCACAGCACCTAGACCTGACCTCACACCGCCCCCACAGTCAGGAGCGGTCGCCGCCTCCACGGAGCATGTGGACCCCAAGCCCAGAGAGCGGCCGGGGGCCCTGAGGCCTCGGGCTGATGGCGAGAGTTCAGCTCTGACTGAAAGCACAGAGTGGAAGGAAGGAAGCTACCGGCTCCGTGGAAAGGAGCGGCTTCTGCTCCGCGCGTCCCGGGAGCCGCCAGCGGGAGCCACACTCACAGCGCACAGCCACCAGCCCTGTGCCCACGCCCGCGGGGCGCGGCCCACGGTCAATAAGAGAAAAACATGAAAAACTGGGAGATGTGGACAGAGGCCTCCCCGAGGACACTGCGTGGGGGCAGCCGTGCGGACACGGGGACCGGGGGCTGGAGCACGGAGAGCCCTGCGTCCGAGGGAGAGGCTGGAGGGGGCGCGGACCCGCAGGGGAGCTGGGGCTCAGGCTGCGGCGCTTCTTCCGTTTGCTCCGTGCGAAACGGCACGCGGCGCGTGTGGCGGCCTCGCTCCTGATTGTCGGTCCCTGGAGCCCGGGACGCCTCCACAGGGGATGGGACATGCACCGCGGCCCAGCCGGGGGGAATAGTATTCGGAGCTAAAGAGAAAGGAGCTGTCGAGTCCCGAAAAGATGCAACAACCGTCAGCGCACACGACTCAGCGACAGAAGCCGATCCGAACCCTCCACCCGCTGTGTGGCCCCGACTCCATGACTCCCCGGAAAGGCAGCTCAGGGCACAATGGGCTGAGCCATGGCTGCCGGGAGGGGGGGGGGACGAGCAGGCAGAGCTGAGGGGATGTAGGGCTGCGAAACGGTTGTGTAAGATGATACAGGGGTGGCCCCACTGGCGCAGCTCCGTGGTTGCACGTCCACCCAGGAACAAAGCGGTCACAGGTTCGATTCCCCATCAGGACATGGGCCCGGGGTGTGGGCTCGATCCCCAGCGTGGGGTGTGCAGCAGGCAGCCCACTGATGTTTCTCTCTCATCGTTGATGTTTCTAGCTCTCTTTCCCTCTCCCTTCCTCTCTGAGATCAATGAAAATAAGGTAATAAAAAGGGTACTAGAAGGGTGGATGCATGTCTTTAAACATTTGCCAAAATCCATAGAATTTACAACACGAAGAGCGATCCTAATGGAGTGTAAACGCTGGATTTCAGTTCAGTTAACAACAATGCGTCAATATTGGCTCATTGTGGATGCACCTAATGCAAGACTTTAAGCACAGGGGAAATGTGTGTGCGTGCGTGTGTGTGTGTGCGTGCGTGCGTGCGTGTGCATGTGTGTGTGCACGTGTGTGTGTGCGTGTGTGTGTGCGTGTGGCGTATGATATACAGGAACTCTGTGTTTTCATTTTTAAAAAATATGTATTTATTGATGTCAGAGAGGGAGGGAGAGATAGAAACATCAATGATGAGAGAGAATCATGGATCGGCCGCCTCCTGCACGCCCCACACTGGGGATCAAGTCCACAACCCGGGCCTGTGCCCCGACCGGGAATCGAGCCATGACCTCCTGGTTCCTAGGTCGACGCTCAACCACTGAGCCACACCGGCCGGGCTCTCCCCCTTTTAAAGATGTGGGAGCCCCTCCCGGATCCCGAGAGGCTTAGGATGGTCCCAGAGCCTGAGCTCAGGAAATGGCGCCCCGAACGCAGCTGAGCTGCCCCAGCCCTGGGACCCCAGAGCCAGGTGGTCTCCCCGCCAAGCCTGTGCGGCTGGGGCACGCAGCTCCCGAGGCTCCTGACGCGCCCTCGCCGAGTGAAGGCAGGGCGCCCGCGGGGCTGTGCCTGGCGAGTAGGCTGATTTAGTACAGTCTCCTGTTAGCGGATCCGATGCCAGATGGATTATAAGCACCCGGGTTGAGGCGCGAGCTCAATAGACAGAGACACTGACCTAGTCCCCATCCAGTTACCCTGCCCCGGCCGCTGGTCTCTCGGGGGTTTGCTAGGCGTGTGGCCCGTCCCTGGGGCTCTGAGGGGACCTGTGGTGGGGGGTCTGGGAGCTCAGATGGTGTGAGACGCCAAGCCCTGGCCCCCAGTCTCGGCTGTGTGTCCTCAGGCAAGTTAGGCGACTCTCTGTGCCCGGCTCCTCATTCAGAGCATGAGGGTGGCCGAGCTGCCACTCTGTAGCCTGGAATGAGTTACTCTTTGCACAGCGTTCGCCGGGGCGTGAAGCCCTGCATCCTCCGTGGTCACATGTGACTGTCAAGGGCAACAAAGTTTCACTCTGCAGCGGACACTTCCCTTCGGGCAGCACAGCCCCAGGTGTGAACGGCCTGCGGGAGCCCCAGCGCCCCGGGGACCAGGACCCCGACGCCTGGGGACGGGGTGAGAGTCACCGCTGCACCCGCCAGGCAGCAGACAAGCCTCACACACACCGCGCCCCCAGCCCCGGGGGTCGGGGAGTAACCCGCTCAGAGGGGAAGCCCTGCGGAGGAGCCAGGCGCTCGTCCGGCCGCTTACGGACACGTGCAGCTGCAGGGGGTCTGGGGACAGGCTTTCGCGGGCCGGGATGCTGCTGCAGAAGGAGATGTGCCCTGGAGCGTCCCGTCGCCGCGTGAAAGGGTGTCTGCCTGCCCACACTCCGCAATGAAGGTGAGACCCCGCCTCACCCAGGAGGCGAGGTGCCCCAGCTCCCACGGTGAGGGCTCCCGGGAGCCGCCCCTGGGCGAGGGCGGGGCGAGGAGTGGGGAGACGCTCTGGCCGAGGGAGTGAGGGAGCATGGGCTCCTGATGTCTCGCAGAGGCGGCGGGAGACAGGCCGGTCCCACAGGGAATGCTGGGCTGACGGGCATGGAGAGGCGGGACCTTCGAGCCGCCCATGGTGGACGCCCCTCTGCCTCGCTTCATGGCCACGAGGGCCACGTCAGCCCACGGCTCGCAGCCTCGGGCCGGGCCAGGCAGTGAACACAAGAGGCCGGACCCTCCCGGGTTCTCTTTGCTCTGACGGAAACATCAGGTCAGCCCGGATGAAAAGCGGGGAGTTCACGGGGTTAGCGCCTCGGGGAGCCCCGTGTCTTCCAGGGTCCGTGACGATGAGGATGGTCTCAGCGCATCTTCCGGCCCCGCAGGCCCGGGCTACCCGCCGGCCTCTCAGCGTCTCTGCTCCGAGGGCGGCGGGGAAGGTCTGTCTTGAATTCCAGGGGCAAGGAGCCCACCGGCGCCGACCAGCACACGGGCCCCCGTGTCCCCCGCAGGCCCCCGCCCCCCTCCTCCTGCCCGAGTCCGCACCCCCATCCTGTCGGCCGCACGCTGTCCTGTGGGAGACCTCGGCCTGAGGCCACCTGTTTGCCCGCCCTGTTCTCAGTGACTGAGGAATACGCTGTCAACAGCTTTCCCTTCCCCGTAGCGTCTCCTCCGCTAGCAGAGAGCTCAATGGCCCGCGCACTCGGCTACAGGAGGGGGACCGGGTGGGGTGCAGGGCTCGCGGGGGGACCTCCGGGCTGGGATTTCCGTGTTTACCCGCCCGGCTGTCGCCAAGGAGAGGCTGTGATGTGGGAACACGTGGGAACGCATCCTGCTGCTGTCCATACTGTGCTTTCGGTAAAAATAGCTCCCAAAGAGAACACGGCCTGTTTCTGGGGAGAAAACACCCCTTTTCCTGCCCGCCCCCCAGCTTTAGGCAGGCAGCCCTGGCGGTGAGTGAGGGGTGAGCAGCACTAAGCCTGGCCCGGGGGGGTCCGGGTCCCTGGGCCGCGCCCACGACCAGCGGGGGGACCTGCCGTCCGCAGTCCATGGAGGGCCCAGTGACAGTGTCTCCCCCACTCCCCGCCCCCACCCCCCGCGGTCCCCCGAGGCAGCACCATCGGGTAGAGTCCCATCGCGGCCACTTTTCCATCTGCCGGCGGCTTCGTCTGTGACAAGAGGGACAGCCCCTAACCACGGCCTTTAATCATGAGTAATTGCTGACCCAGTTGGATGTCTTTTCTGAGTCTCCTTTTCCTCGTTTAAAAGAAAAGCAACAATCCCAGCTCTGCTAACATCACTTCTTCACTCACTCACTCACTCACTCACTCATTCACTCACTCACACACTCACACACTCACTCACTCATTCACTCACTCACTCACTCACTCACTCACTCATTCACTCACTCACTCATTCACTCTCTCACTCATTCACTCATTCACTCATTCACTCACTCATTCACTCACTCACTCACTCATTCACTCACTCACTCACTCACTCACTCACTCATTCACTCGCTCATTCACTCACTCACTCACTCATTCACTCACTCACTCATTCACTCACTCACTCATTCACTCACTCATTCACTCATTCACTCATGCACTCACTCATTCACTCACTCATTCACTCACTCACTCATTCACTCACTCTCACTCACTCACTCATGCACTCACTCACTCATTCACACTCATTCACTCACTCACTCATTCACTCATTCACTCACTCACTCATTCACTCACTCACTCATTCACTCACTCACTCATTCACTCACTCATTCACTCACTCACTCATTCACTCACTCATTCACTCACTCACTCATTCACTCATTCACTCATGCACTCACTCATTCACTCACTCATTCACTCACTCACTCACTCATTCACTCACTCTCACTCACTCACTCATTCACTCACTCACTCACTCATTCACTCACTCATTCACTCACTCACTCACACACTCACTCACTCACTCATTCACACTCATTCATTCTCTCACTCATTCATTTACTCACCCCCAGCTCAGCTGCACCCTCCCCACCCCAGGCCCCTAGATGGCCCCCAGGCAATGGCCAGGGCCCGCCCCCTGCCCCCACTGGCCCTGCACTTCCCGCTGTCTGTGACCCTGGGTGGCCCTGAGCCCCGAGGGCAGGTCGGAGCCTCTCGTCTGGGCAGAGAGGACTCACATGGGCCGTTGTAGGAACCGCGTCTGAGCCAGTTTCAAGGCACCAGGTGACCAGACGCAGCCAGCGAGCCGCCCCAGCCCTTCAGTGTCATCTGACGACTCAGCAGAGCGCATGGCGGTTGGCGCTTGGCGGTTGGTGATGGTCCTACCGGCGCCTCTGTCCGGAGACGAGGGTCTGGGGGCGAAGCAGCATGGACGGGAGAGGGGCGTCGGGCTCTCACCCCGAGCTGAGCTGTGGGGCTCACCTCACTGGCCGCGCCTGGCACTCGGGTCACAGCACCGAGAAGCGAACCGCAGGGCAGAGGGGGGTCTGGATCTGGACGCGGTGGCTGAGTCTCACCCCCCCTCACCCGCTGCACCTGCAGGCAGAGCTGAGCGCGGAGCCCGGGGCAGAACCTTCTGTTTTGTGTATTTAAGGGGAGAGGGCTGCACGGGCTCAGGGGCTCCGGGGGCTCCTTTGGCATTTGATCACAGAGCCTGAGCCTCTCTGTCACAGCTCCCGCGAGACACACTCATTCCATCGCATGAGCTCTGCTGGGTGTGCTGGTCACACAGCAGGGCGTCACAGGTCCGTGTGTGATCTGCCTGTGGACACAGCCAGGCATCACAGGTCCGTGTGTGATCTGCTTGTGACACAGCAGGCGTCACGGGTCCACATGTGATCTGCCTGTGGCTGGACCTTCAGGCTCAAGGCTCAGGAAGCGCGGTGATGCCTGGGCTGTGCTCTCATCTGAAGGCTGGGCCAGGCAGCATGGCCGCTCTCTCCTGTGGCTGACGCAGGACCGAGTCCTGTGGGTTGTCTGAGGTACAATCTCCGTTCTTCCCTGGCCGCTTGCTGACACTGTCCCATGGGTCCCTGCCTCCAGGGTCTGTCCGAGGGCAGCCAGGGATACGCAAGGGAGAGCACATGTTCCCAGGATGGACATGACGACAGGGCAGTACAGTGTGAGCTCCCTGCCTGCACGGTGTGAACTCCCCACTGCCTGTGTGGTGTGAATGCCTCAACTGCCTGGATGGTGTGAACTCCCCCCCCAAGTGCCTGTGCGGCGTGAACCCCCACTGCCCACATGGTGTGAACTCCCCCTGCTGTCCCGGGCGCAAACTCCCCCCTTGGTGTGAACGCCACCAATGCCCCAGTATGAACTCCACCACTCCCCCATGGTGTGAACTCCACCACTGCCCCCACATGGTGTGAACTCTACACGCTGCCTGCATGATATGAACCCCCCACTGCCCACACAGTGTGAACTACCCCCGCCTGCACGGTGTGAACCCCCCACTGCCCACATGGTGTGAACCCCCTGCCTGCATGGTGTGAACCTCCCCTGACTGCACTGTATGAACTCCCCCACTGCCGCCTCAGCCACTCATCACAGGATAAAAACACTGATGCTCCTCCTGCGATACGCACATCAGCGAGGTGTGGCTGCTTGGAGACATCTTGAATCTGCAGTGAGAGCTGCTGCAGCCTTGGAGACAGGAGTCACGCGGAACATCATCCCCCTTGAAGGCAGCGACCCTGTGTTCATGTCCAGCTCCCAATGGTCCTGTTATTAATGGGGACGATGACCTTAACGTTAAATCTCTCTGCCTCCTGGAGGTGGTAGTGCTGGGACGAAGACACAGGGGTGCAGACGAGGGTCCATCACGGCACACCAGGGTCTCATGGGATGGCCCAGGGGCAGGAACTGTCAGAGCAAACACGGAAATGCCCTGCAGACATTTGTACTTGAATAAATTTCAGGATGACACCAAACTGGTGTGTGTGAGGCGTTCAAGCTTTTTTGGAAAACTGTTCTTCAGAGCCTCTCAGACGCAGATGGACTGTAGCTTCTGTGTTAGACGGATTCGTCAGAAAGGCAGCCGGTGCTGCCACCGCCGGTGGGCGCTCTCGCGGCCCCGTGAGGGCAGCCTCCGCGGAAGAGCCTTCTCCAAAGTGAGAAACCATCCAAATTCCCTCCGACCTGCGCCCGTGGCCAGGGCGACCGACATCACGTTCATTCTAGTGGCGAAGACAGAAGCTGCAGGAGGCATGGGCTTTGGTGACCTTGTAAGTCCACATGGAGCCGGAAATTTATCTTCTGACCAATGAGGACATTCTAGTAACAAAGGACCGTGACCGTCATCTCGCGTGGAACTTGGACTGTGAAACGCGATGTGACCGCGTGTGGGTCTCCGTGGGGCAGGTGGGCTGCGGCCAGGGGTGGTGGCTCTGGGTCTGGCTCCCCCGTCCTGGTCCCCGCTGCCAGCACCACGGAGAGCGCCTGGGACCCGAGAACAGAATAAACGACAAGCCTGTGTTCATTTCAGGCCCCACTGCAAGTGCAATAGAAACGGATTGGTCCCAGCCTCGTCAAACGGGGAGCCGGGCCCAGGAGTCTCGGGGTTCTGTGTTCGGTAGACACAGTGACAACACGCCCAGGACGTGGCAAACCCTCGCGTGCCATGACCGGGAACCACAGGGCCCCATCGCTCCCAGCCTCCTGGGCCCTGGGCGGTGGGCTCAGCCAGGGAGCCCCGAGGAGGAAGGCAGATGGGGTGCCGGGGGCTATGCTCCCTGCAGAGTTGGGGGCCTGGCAGAGTCCACTCAGACCCACACAGAAGGGCCGGCTCCTTCCATCCAAGGGCTCGATTCCTGCCTAGAACCACCCAGCGGTGCGTCCGGACGTCCGTTACTGAAACCATGTGCAGCCCCCACCGTCTAAAATTACACTTTCTGCCCGGCCGGTGTCTCAGTGGTTAGCATCGACCTATGAACCAGGAGGTCATGGCTCGATCCCCTGTCAGGGCACATGCCCAGGTCGCAGGCTCGATCCCCAGTGGGGACGTGCGGGAGGCAGCCGGTCCATAATTCTCTCTCATCATTGCTGTTTCTATTTCTCTCCTTCTCCCTTCCTCTCTGAAATCAATAAAAATATATTAAAAAATAAAAATATCCGACACCTACTGCGTGCAGGATGCTACGTCAGGAGCCAGGGGACACGGAGGGGTGCGAAGCACAGTGGCAGGCTCCCCCGTGGGATGGACTCAGGCAGCCGGGCAGTGGGCCAGCAGGGACCTCGGGGGAGGCGGACGGCGTGTCAGGGCTGCAGGGAAGAGCCTGGTCCCCTGCCTGCAGGATTTGGGTGAGCAGGGCCCCCTTCCCTGAGGCACAGGCAGCTGCAGAGGCCGCCTGGGGGGAGGGAGGGGGAGGTGGTGGAAACCACAGGGCCAGAGCCTGGCGGGAGTGGCTGGATATTTATCCTTCAGGTTGGTCCCCACTGTACCCCCCCCCCACACACACACACTAGAGTTGGGGACCCTGTGGCCCAGCAAAGAGCCAGGAGCAGAGCCTTGGGGCCCACTCGCTTAGCTGCTCCCCCTGGTGGCGCCCTCTGCTGGCAGGCCTCATTTACTTTATTTTCTGGGTCATTGTTGGGGTGGGCAGGACTCTGGGGGCCGCCTCCAGGGACGTCCTGTGACCCGCCTTCCTGTCCTCGTGTGAACAAGGCAGAGGAGAGCCCTCAGTGTGTGATTGACAAGCCCGGGCCCCTTCCCACCCACTTGGAGCCGCCCACCCACCCCGACCAGGACCGGGGGTCCCGCCTTCCCCTCGGAGCCCTGCTGGGCAGGTCCTGCCTGGGGCCCGTGGACCTGGGAGAGCTGAGCGTGGGCTCCAGGGTGAGAGGCTGCTGGGCCCGGGGCGTGGCAGGTGGCGGTCGGGCCTCCGGGACCCAGGCCTGGGGACACGGCTTCCCCCTGGACCGGCCTGTCCATCAGCTCCCCTGCGGCTTCTCCTGCCGCCCCCGGGGTCTGGGGGTCCAGCCCAGACAGCAGCTGGGGGGCAGCAGCTGGGGGCAGGCAGCCTGTGAAGGTCCCTCTGGGGCAGGAGGGGAGCCAGAGGGGGAGGACCAGGCGGAGACGGCAGCCCAGCCACTGGGAGGACCTCCGCGGGCCTGGATTTCTGGTTTACAGCTCTGGTGGCCTGGCGCGGCAGCTGCTGTTCTATTTATTTCATTTTATTTTATTTATTTTATTTTTTAAAATATATTTTATTGATTTTTTACAGAGAGGAAGGGAGAGGGATAGAGAGTTAGAAACATCGATGAGAGAGAAACATCCATCAGCTGCCTCCTGCACACCCCCTCCTGGGGATGTGCCCGCAACCAAGGTACATGCCCTTGACCGGAATCGAACCCGGGACCCTTCAGTCCGCAGGCCGACGCTCTATCCACTGAGCCAAACCGGCCAGGGCTGCTGCTCTATTTAAACGGGAGGCGCTCATCTGCACACGGCGGGGCCTCCACGCTCCACGGAGACCTGCTCCTCCGCGTCCTCCCGCCTCCCGGGGGCCCCGCTCCAGGGTCAGAGTCACTGCAGCTTCTGACGAATTTATTAGGTGCCGCGGGGAGGAGGGCAACCCGCTCACTACACTGTGGGTCCGAACCTCATCTGGCGGGGGCGGGGCCAGGGCAGGCGCGGGGGGTGGGGGCGGGGGCGGGGCCAGGGCAATGGGCGGGGCCAGGGCAGGCGGGGGGGGGGGGGGGGGCGGGGCGGGGCCCTGTCTCAGGCAGCAGCAGCCCGCCCGGAAGGTGTCTGGGTGCCTCTTTCCTTCCCAGGGACCTTGGGCACAGGGCACAGGGGGCCTGCTGCAGGGCAGGGGTCACTGCCAGGCCTTCCTCAGCCCAATGCCTTTCCCACTTAACCTGGTGCCCGCCTCCTGCTCAGCCAGGTCTGCCTCTGTGGCTCCTTGCCGGGACCACCCCCTCCCCCCGCCCCCAGCGGCCCCGCTGGGGACCCAGAGGAAGGAAGGACAGACGCTGCCTCTGAAGGCGGGAAGGGGATCCGGAAGAGCCCAGGCCCCCCCTCGGCAGAGGGAGCAGGGAGAGGCCCGCGCCCAGGCGAGCGCCTGGAACAGCGTGCCAACTCCTGGAACAGCGTGCCAGGGGCGCAGAGGAGCCTCGGCTGCCCCCCCTGACCCCATGGCCCCAGGCCCTCCCCCATGGGTCTGCTCCACAGACGACCTTATTAGGAGATATAGTTAATGATCTATGATAATAAGAGCATAACACGCAAA
The DNA here is from genome assembly GCF_963259705.1 of Myotis daubentonii. NCBI lineage: Eukaryota > Metazoa > Chordata > Mammalia > Chiroptera > Vespertilionidae > Myotis > Myotis daubentonii. Next base: position 1,181,043 of record NC_081841.1, read on the forward strand.
TAGACAGAACGGCTGAACACCCTTCCGGACGCCCTTCCGGACGAAGCAGAGGCAGCCGCGGCAGCTGCGAGGGCCCAGGCAACCGGCAGCCGGGGCTGGAAGGCCTACTCTTGCATGAATTTCATGCGTCGGGCCCCTAGCAATTACGTAAACATAACAGGAGCTAAAGACCAAGTGAAGAAACACGGGCGTGGGCTGCGGGAAGAGAGCAGAGCTGAGCGAGGTATGGAGGCACCGGCACTGCCCGCAGAAAACGATGGATAAATTAGGAGACAGGGGACCACGTGACCCCACGGGCCCACTCACACGGAGGAGCCCGAGGGCTCAGAGCAGCACGGACAAAAGCGCAGGAAGGACCGTGAAGCAGGACCAGGGCCCGGCCGCAGCCCCTGCAGCAGAGAAGACGCACAACAGGGACATTTACGGGGACGCCAGGGAGGGAAACGCCCCAACTGCATGAGCTGAAGGTGTGATTGGAAAATCTGGCCCAGAAATAGCTCCGGATGCATGTGAGTAAGTCCTTGGGCTTTAGAGGTAATGGAATAATCCTCTGGGTAAAGAGGCAGGAAGAAACCCAAACCAGGCTCCCCAGCAGGAGGCTCGGGTGTGGAGGGGGGCGACTCGGGCACGGAATCCGGGGGCGGCCTCAGGGGCACCTCGTCCTGCCCTGGCTTGACCAGTGTCTGCCCCCCTTTCAGGGGCAGACGTTGCGGCCTCAGTGTCCTGCACTTATTTTTTAAAATTTAAATTCACATGCAAAAGCCAGACATTCTCAAGCACAAAAGGACTCAGGGACTCGGTCACTGAGGAGAACTTCTTGGGAAAAAAGATACACAATCTGGGCAAATTAATAGGGGAAAAAATGGAGGCCACAAATACCCAGCGTGGCTTGCGGGGCACGTGGTCGAGCGTCGACCTATGAACCAGGAAGTCGGGGTTCAATTCCCTGTCGGGGCACAGGCCTGGGTTGCGGGCTTGATCCCCAGTGGGGATGTACAGGAGGCAGCCAATCCATGATTGTCCCTCATCACTGATGTTTCTATCTCTCTCTCTCCCTCCCTTCCTCTCTGAAATAAAGAGATATATATAAAATTCCACAGCTAACATCAACTCAGATGAACAAATGCCCATTCCATCGAGGGAGAGAACCTGTTGTCCAGAAATTTTATACCCAGCGAAACGGTCTTTCATTATCCAATTCACCAACCGACCGCCTCCCGCCCCCAGCGGCCGGGGGTCCTGGGGAACCGAGTGAAATGAAAATGCAGTGACATCTGCTGGAATCCAGAGAATAAAGTGTGTCAGGAAGAGGAGCTATTAACACTCATGTTTTAAAATGAACACGTGCAAGAGGGAGAAACAATGTCGACCTGAAGTTTTAACGTAATCCTGTCCTCACCGCAGCGGAGCGTTCAGGATAGTAGCACTGGTGGTTGCTGAAGGCGGCGCGAGGAGGCTGCATTCAGAGCTGTCCTGCGATTACGGAAACACTGCCTCCCTGTGTCTGTGACTCCGTGGGCTCCGTCACGCAGCATCCCTGCCTCTCTGTACGCATCTGTCTGTGTGTCGAGAGAGACCAGGAATCATTTTCACGTCATCGCGCTATTCTGGGGGATGGGGTTGGGGCGGCTTGTTGCTTTCCTCCTTGTACTTTAGTTTTTCTGATAAACACGCACTGTCGTGGCAAGAGCGATGACAGCACCCTAAGAGGGAACTAAAGGGAGGCTGGCTTTACCCCTCAGGACGCCCATCGCTGCCCGAGGCCGGAGGCCGGCGGAGCCTCACCTCCAGCCCCCACCTGGGAAGGGGGAGCTGCTGGGCCCACAGTCAGTGCCCCCTGAGCCACTGTCCCCGTGCACGACCTGTCTTCCCCTCGACAAGCCACGGGGATGACAGGGGGACGTGGGCCCAGCCAGTCCCTGGCCTCCCGGCCCTCCCCTTCTACCTGCCTGCACCCAGGGCTTCTGGGCGTCCAGGTGAGGATGAGTGAGGCCGGCGGGTGAGGGACAGCTGGACAGAGCGCCAGGGGACGTGGATGGACAGGGGAAACGCGCCCCCCAGGCCGCAGCACGTCGCAGGCCCCTTAATTGTGCGTTTACCTCCGTCCGGGGCTGCCCTGGACGCCGGCGTGGGGGCCAGGGCTGCTCTGTCCTCCCGCGTCTCTGAGCCTGACGCCCGCAGCCCGTGCAGAGCGGCCGGGTCCTGGCAGGACCGATGGGCTGCATCTGGTTCCGCTGCAGGCGCCCCAATTCCCCCTCCAATATGCAGCCCTCGGGTCCCCGCGCTGGCGGAACCGGCCCCCCGCAATCGCACTGGCCTCATTCCCGTTATGAGCTGCTCGGTGACCTGGATTCCACGCCTCCTTGGTGTTTGGGGGCCTCCCCGCCGTCTCCCTCTCCAGGATGAAGAACTCATGGATGGCACCTGTGCGGGGGAGGGGGGGCGGGGGGTGCGGGGGGGTGAGGGTGCAGGGTGGGGGGTGGGGTGCAGGGAGGTGCAGGGGGGATGAGGGTGCAGGGTGGGGGTGGGGTGCAGGGAGGTGCAGGGGGGATGGGGAGTGGAGGGTGGGGGTGGGGGTAGGGGAGGGGTGGGGGGGTGCAGGGGGAGGGCTCTGAGCCGCGCAGTTTGCCTCTGTGAGGGGTGGGCGCTTAGAGCCTCAGCTCCCAGTGACAGCGCGGGGTCGAGGTCATGTCCGGAGGAGATGCAGTCCTGAATGGCGGCCCCACAGCCCGGGCTTATGGGGGACATCTGGGCGCGTGTCCCCCCCTCACACCCCCACCCCCCGCGCTGAGACCAGTGAGGAGTCCCGCCGCGTCCCTGGCTGGGGGGGGGGGGACATTTCCTTGCAGTGAAGGTCCTCGCTGTGCATCGGACACAGGAGCGCGGCTGCAGTTTACAGACAAGGTGCTGAGTGAACAGCGAGGCCACCACGGCGTTGATTTAGGGTTCACGGGGGAAGCCTTGTTGCAGGTGCTGCGGGCATTTCCAACGCGGACAGACTGTTTCTCAGGCAGACATTGTCCACGGCGGGCGGGGGGTCCTCTGCCAGGGCCTCCATGCAGGGCCACCCCCTCTGTGGGTGCTGCGCAGAGTCCTGGCCGGGGTGACACTGGGCCTGTGGGGACAGGCGAGGGGGGCCGGGGGCCCGCACCGCCCGGGCTCAGGGCAGCTCTGGGTTGGCCCTGGGCTGCCTGCACCTGCCGACCAGCATAGCACGGTCCCGGGACTCAGCCCCACTCTCCTGGGCTGCCATGTCTCTGAGCCTCGTCGTCTCTGCCCATCTCTCCGCACCTGTCCCCCCAGCCCTGCCGGCAGCTGCGGGGCAGGGCCGTCCTGTCCAGGTTAACCCGCCTCCTCCACGCCTGGAGCTGGGCACACGGGGCCTCAGAGCCAGAGCTGGGCACACGGGGCCTCAGGGCAGAGGCCCCTGCTGGTGCAGTGGGAGTCCCAGCTGTGTGGCTGCCTCCCTCCCCCGTCCACCTACCCCACCTCCCAGACGCGGGGTTCAGGGCAGCCCTCCCATGCCCAGTTCCCACCAGTGCACACGCATCCCCGCCTGCACACGCATCCCCGCCAGAGCACACACATCCCCGCCAGTTCACACCCATCCCCGCCAGTGCACACGCATCCCCACCAGTGCACACGCATCCCCGCCAGTGCACACCCATCCCCGCCAGTGCACACACATCCCCGCCTGCACACACATCCCCTCCAGTGCACACACATCCCCGCCAGTGCACACACATCCCCGCCTGCACACGCATCCCCGCCAGTGCACACACATCCCCGCCTGCACACGCATCCCCTCCAGTGCACACGCATCCCCGCCAGTGCACACACATCCCCGCCAGTGCACACGCATCCCCGCCAGTGCACACGCATCCCCTCCAGTGCACACACATCCCCGCATGCACACGCATCCCCGCCAGTGCACACACATCCCCGCCAGTGCACACACATCCCCGCATGCACACGCATCCCCGCCAGTGCACACGCATCCCCGCCAGTGCACACACATCCCCGCATGCACACGCATCCCCGCCAGTGCACACACATCCCCGCCAGTGCACACGCATCCCCGCCAGTGCACACGCATCCCCTCCAGTGCACACACATCCCCGCCAGTGCACACGCATCCCCTCCAGTGCACACGCATCCCCGCCAGTGCACACACATCCCCTCCAGTGCACACACATCCCCGCCAGTGCACACACATCCCCGCCAGTGCACACGCATCCCCTCCAGTGCACACGCATCCCCTCCAGTGCACACACATCCCCGCCAGTGCACACGCATCCCCTCCAGTGCACACACATCCCCGCCAGTGCACACGCATCCCCTCCAGTGCACACACATCCCCGCCAGTGCACACGCATCCCCTCCAGTGCACACGCATCCCCTCCAGTGCACACACATCCCCGCCAGTGCACACGCATCCCCTCCAGTGCACACACATCCCCGCCTGCACTCTTGGTGCTGGAATCTGAGAGGCATCTGGACTGCCCGCGCCATCCGTGCACCGAGGACCGGAAGTCCTGCCGCCGCTCCCTCCGCGAGGCCGAGGAGGAGAAGCCGGACCCGGGGCCTCCAACCAGCTCATCGCGGGCTCTGCCCCCGGAGAGGCGCTCTGTCTGGTGGCGACCAGCAGAGCCTGGAGAAAGGCGCTCGTTTAGGCTAAAACCAGCCAGGAGCTCAGAGTGCGCGGGGCGGCACAGTCTCCGTCCTTCCGGGTGCCAAGGGTGCCGGGTTCGAGACGCGGCTGCAGGACCTGGGGTCCCGGGGCTCGGCCTCACCTGCCATCTCCCCGGCGGCACCAGGACTCGCAGCGGATTCGCCTGAAGAGGACGGAGGCTTGGCCCCGGCCTGGGCGCCCTCAGAGGAGGGGCCAGGTGGGTGCTCTGAGCAGTGACCCTCCGTCCCCCCTGGCCCCCGCCCCTCCCTCCCCCACCCCGGCCCCCCACCTGCCTGGCCCAGGCCCTCGCTGCCCCTGGGTGGGGGCACCCACCCCAGGTTTGAGGAGGCACCGTCTCCCCCCGGTTGGGAAAGGGCTCCATGCACATGAGAGAAACCAGGAAAGTTTTAAAGATTCAACACCCACCCCAGGGACTCGGCAAAAGCGACTCCTTTCCCCGGGTTCACTGCCTCCCTGACCGCGCGTGGCCCTGGAAGGTAGGATGCGCTCCTGCGCTGCGTGGTCCATGGTCTCTCGGGCTGGGTCCTCCTGGGGACGTGGAGGGAGTGGGGGCTGTGGAACGGAGGGGCTGCGCTTGGCATGACAGGCAGCTGCTGGGGGGCTGCGTCCCTTTGGGTCCCCCCCCCCATGTGCAGCAGCAGGGCCCTGGCGGTGGTGGCTGTGTCTGCCCTCCCCGCACCATAGCTCCCTCTGTGTCTTGCGCTCCGGTGGTGGTGCGTTCATGTTGAGGACAGCGGTGTGTTTGTGGAGGCCACCCACCCGGGCATCGCTCAGCCAGGCCCCGCTCATCCCCGATGGCTTCCTGGTTCTGAGGCGCCTGGTCTAGGATTACACTGTCACACAAATAAAAAATAGATAGAGCCCTGACCGGTGTGGCTCAGTGGATAGAGTGTCGGCCTGCGGACTCAAAGGTCCCAGGTTCAATTCCGGTCAAGGGCATGTACCTGGGTTGCGGGGACATCCCCAGTGTGGGGCGTGCAGGAGGCAGCTGATCGATGTTTCTCTCTCATGGATGTTTCTAACTCTCTATCCCTCTCCCTTCCTCTCTGTAAAAAATCAATAAAATAGGTAGTTACACAGTGATTCCAGCTCCCGCGATCGTGTGGGTTTGCTGCGCTCCCTCCGGCCTCGCGCTGGCCTCCCTGGTCCCCGGAGCTGAGCCCGTTCACCCCCAGGACGCCCTCCTCTGCCGATGGGTTCGGACGCTGACCAGCGTTGTCCGGTGATGCCCGCCACGTCTGTCACCATCTCCCACTTGCTGACTCTGCTCTCCACGCCTTTCCTCCCTCTTCTTTTCCTGCCTTTTCTGGTTTGGGCTGAACAGCGTCTACGATGTAATTTCACCTCCTCTCTCGGCACATCCCGCCACCCGCACGGCCGCCCCCCAGTTTCCCGAAGGCGGTGCCATGTGTGCGGTCCGCCCTGGACAGCACCGCCCGCTCCCCAGCCCACGGTCCGCCCGGCCCTCCATCTGCCACGCACACTCCACGGCCGGCCCTGCATTCGAGTCAGCCGCTCGCTGCTCCCGCCTCAGACGCTGTTATTATTTCAAGCGACTGGTTATCGCTTAGACCAGTGGTTCTCAACCTTCTGGCCCTTCAATACAGCTCCTCATGCCGTGGGGACCCCCAACCATAACATTATTTTCGTTGCTACTTCATCACTGTCATGTTGCTACTGTTATGAATCGTCATGTAAATATCTGATATGCAGGATGGATTTCCATTGTTACAAATTGAACATAATTAAAGCACAGTGATTAATCACAGAAACAATATGTAGTTATAGATGTGTTTTCCGATGGTCTTAGGCGACCCCTGTGAAAGGGTCGTTCGACCCCCAAAGGGGGCGGGACCCACAGGTTGAGAACCGCTTGTTTAGAGGCAGTAAAAGTAACAATGAGAGGCTCTTCCCTCCACCCAGGCCTCTCGGCCGCGCTTCTCTCCGTACGCAGATCCGAACGCATCACTGAGGTCGCTTTCTTCGCCCTGAGAAGCGTTTTCCTAACTCTCCCTCTCTCTCTCTCTCTCCCTCTCCTCCCCCCCTCAGAGCCCGCTGCAGGCGCTGCCTTCATTTGGGTTGGCTTGTCTGAGAAAGTACGCGAGAAGCCCAGGGACAGCCACCACCAGAGCAGCCGATGGGTTTTGATCGGTTTTCACAGCACGAGAGCCGCGGACTCTCCCAGGGCCCCTCCCCGAGGCTCACTGCTCCAGCCCCGGGCCCCTCTCCTGTGGTCCCCGTTTGCCAGGTCGCACCCGTAACTGTTGACTGATCGCTGCCTCCCTACCAGCGTGAGCCCCTGGGGCCGTGGGGGTGCCTGTGTCACGGTTTCATCTGCGTAAACCTGACAGCTTCTCCGCACGTATATTTACACGCGCAGCCCAGCTCTTTAGAGCGGCTTCTAGGTTTGAAGATTGAACAGGTAACATATAGCGATCTCCTAGGCCAGCGGTCGGCAAACTTATCAGTCAACAGAGCCAAATGTCAACAGGACAATGATTGAAATTTCTTTTGAGAGCCAAATTTTTTAAACTTAAACTCTATAGGTAGGCACATTGTTATTGACTTAATTAGGGTGCTCCTAAGCCGGCCTTTGCTAAAAACGTCCTCAATCCGATTGAGGTACGTTCGCTGAGGTCGACCCCTTCCAGCTCTCCCAGCCACACTCGTCTGTATACTTGGTTCGTCTCCTTTCTGAAAACTAACTTCTGTGCATGGGCCACAAAGTTTCAATCGCACTGTACGTGCGCGCCCGCATGTATTTTGTGGAAGAGCCACATTCAAGGGGCCAAAGAGCCGCATGTGGCTCGCGAGCCACGGTTTGCAAACCACTGCCCTCGGCACACTTTCCTCAGTGGTCCACATCCCGCACTCAGGTGGTTCTTTTGAACTACTACTGATATGTTGTTGTTGTTGTTGTTATTATTATTTAATGTTTTCTATTGACTTCAGAGAGAGGAAGGGAGAGGGAGAGAGAGACAGAAACATCCATGATGAGAGAGAATCATTGATCAGCTGCCTCCTGCACGCCCCACACTGGGGATCAAACCTGCAACCCGGGCATGTACCCCGACCAGGAATTGAACCTTGACCTCCTGGTTCATAGGCCGATGCTCAACCACTGAGCCACACCAGTCAGGCTGATATGTTATGATTAACTAACACTAGAGGCCCGGTGTATGAATTCGTGCACAGGTGGGGTCCCTCGGCCTGGCTGGCGAGCAGGGCTGATGGGGGTGAGGGGGGGCTGGCCGGCTGGGGGGAGGGACAGCGGGAGGGTCACGCCCTGACCATCGCAGGGCAATTGCTCATCACTCACAATAATGTCACCACCTGCATGTCCCCACGCCCTTCTGTCCGCCACCCACCGGCCTTTGGCAATGCCGAGCCATCACTAGAGTCTCAGCGTCTCTATGGTTCTGCCTTTTCTAGAATGCCCCATGATTGCAATCCTCCCGCAGGCAGCCTCTCCCAGGTGGCTCCTTTCGCTTGGCAGCAGACCCCTCGGACGCCTCGCGTCTCTCTGTGGCGGGCACCCCGTTGGTTTACATTGCTGAGCAACATCCCAGGGCGTGGCTGTATCGCCGTCTGCTCATCCACTTCACGAAGCTCCTTTCCGTTGCTTGTAGTGGCTGGCCTTGGTGACTTTTCCCTTCTCTGTTTTAAACCTAAGTGTGTAAATCAGTGGGTGAACACCTCAGAGCCCAGTCGCTGCGTATGTAGGAACTCCGTCAGAAACTGGCCAACCGTCTTGCAGGTGGCGGCGCAGTGTCGCCCCCCGCCAGCAGGGGGCGAGATTCCTGCTGCCCCGTGTCCGTCCCGTCCGCACTCAGCATTGTCAGGATTCTGGATTTTGACCACTGGGCAGGGTGTGCAGTGGTCTCTCACTGTCGTCTTACTTTGCAGTTCTCTAATAACACGACATGGAACATCGTTTTGTACACTTGTCTGCCATCCACCTGCCTTCTTTGGTGAGGTTTCTGTTGGTATTTTGGTTCCTTCTAGAGACCGGGCTGTTGGTGTTCTTCCTGTTGGGTTTTAAGAATTTTGAGAAACAGCGTAACCATTGCTCCGTGTGTTTTAGCTGCGAGCTCCTTGGCCGAACGGAGGTTCGCAGCAACGTCTCCTGCCTGTGGCTTGTCCTTCCTTCTCTTGCGGAGGGGAAGCTGTTCGTTGCAGCCACATCCGACATCGCGCTTCTCGCGTGGATCACAGCTTTCGTGCTGGATCTGAAAGGTCATCTCCACACTTAAGGTCACTCGGATTTTCTCCTGCGGTTTGTTCTAGAAGTCTTACAGTTTTGTGCCAGACACTTGGGTCTGTGATACATTTTGAGTTAGTTTCCTCGTGAATGAAATAATGTCTGTGACGACATTTGTTTCATTTTGCTTTTTTTTTGCATTTGAATTGCTCCACACTCTTTGTTGGAGGCTAACACTTCTCCGTTGACTTGCCTTTGCTGGCTTTCAAATATCAGTTCCCCGACTGCAATCACAGGTATTGGGGTGGGTCTGTTTCTGGGGTCTCCATTCTGTCCCACCGGCCTCTTCATCTCTCTTCATCGCTGCAGCTTTGTGGTGAGTCTGGAAGTCACGCACTCTGAGTCCTCCTACTGTGCTGTCTGCAGGATCGCATCGGCTATTCTGGGTCTTTGCTTTTTTCTATAACGATTAGAATCACTTTGTCCTTATCCACAAAACCACACGCTGGCCTTTGGGTTGGGATTGCGTTGCCTCCAAGATCAAGTCGAGCGGAGCTGACATGTAACGCTGCTGATTCTTCCCATCCATGTCGATGGAGCAGCTCTCCATTTGGTTTGATCTTTAATTTTTTAAAAATCAGAGTTCCGTTTTATTTTATTTTTCTATAGGAATCAGTCTGTTTTGCTAGATTCTGCTAGGTTTACACCTAAGTATTTCATTTTTTTGGTGCTAATGTAAATGATATTGACTTTTTAATTTCAAATTCCAATTGCTCATTATTCATGTATAGGAAAGCAGTTGACATTTGTATGTGTGTGTGTGTGTGCGTGTGTGTTTCTTTAGGACTTTCTTCGTAGACAATCACAACATCTGTAAACAAGGACCACTTTATTTCTTCTTTCCCAATCTGCGTACCTTCCTTTTTTTCTTGTCTTATTGCATTGGCTAGCACTTCTAGTAGAATGTTGAATAGAAGTAGTGGCAACCCAGTTGTGATAACTAGTGGTGGACACAGAATTGTTCACAATATTTCGTCATTATCTCTCGAATGCCCACAGGTCAGTAGTGATTCTTCTTTCATTTCTGACACCACTGATTTGTGTCTTTATTTCATGCTTGTTTTGGCGAGAGGTTTAGCGCCTTTATTGATCTTTTCAAAGACCAGCTTTCAGTGTCATTGATTTTCTCAATTGATTTCCTATTTTCAGTTTTATTGATCTCTGCTCTAATTTTTATTACTTCTTTTCTCTATTTTTTGTTGTTGGTCGTTTTGGGTTTTTCTTTCTTTTCAAAACTTATTGTTAACACTATTACAGAGTCCCCAATGCCCCTCCCCCTCACCTTCACCCACCTCTGCCCAGCACCCACCCCTTCTCCCTCTGGCCATCACTGCCCTGCTGCCTGTGTCCCTGGGCTATGACGTATGCTCCGCTTATTTTAGATTTGATGTGCTCTTCTTTTCAGGTCTATAAGGCAGTAGCTTAGATTATTGATTTTTTATATATATTTTCTAACATATGCATTTGATGCTATGCGTTTCCCTCTAAGCACTGCTTTTGGTCCATTCCACCAATGTTGATACATTGCATTTCCATTTTTGTTTAATTAAAAATCATTAAAAAAATTTTTTTTGAGACACTTTTTGTTGTTGTTCATCCACATCGGAGGATATTTTTTCCATTGATTTTTAGGGGGGAGGGAGGGAGGGAGGGGCAGCGAGAGAGAGACCCATCGACGCGAGAGAGACACATTGGTTGGTTACCTCCCACACGTGCCCGGTCCGGGCCCGGGGATGAGCCTGAAATCTAGGCATGTGCCCTTCGCTGGGAATCGAACCCGTGACCCTTCATTGTGCTGGCCGACCCTGGAACCACTTCGCCACACCGGCTGGGGCTTGAGACATATTTTTCTGACCCACATTTTTTTTTAACAACGTGTTGTTAAATCTCCAAATATTTTGGGATTTTCCAGTGAGCGGTTATTGATTTTGAGTTTAATTCCACCGCGGTATGCAAGAATACGTGATGTAATTTATGCCCTTTTAAACGTGTTTAGGTGTGGTTTATGAGCCAGCATGTTTATCCCGGCTGATGCCTCCTGCGAGCCTGAGGAGAATATGTATTCTGTGTTGGCGGGCGAAGTGCTCTATAAACGTCAATTAGGCCCGGGTGATGGATGGCGCTGCTTAGTTCGGCTGTGTTCTCACTGATTTTGCGTCCGCAGGCTCCATCCATTACCCCGAGAGGTGGCGAGGTCCGCTCGGACCGCGGGCCCGTCCCTCTCTCCCCGCGGTCCCGCCGGTGTCTGCCCCGCGTCCTGACACTGTGGCTGGGCACAGACACACTCGGGGTTCTCATGCGTCTGTGAGAATTGATGGCGCCATCGCCGGTAGCGCTCTCTTTGTTCCTGGGCGTTTTTCCGATTTGAAGTCGGCTTGGTCTGAAGGTCATATGGCTCCTTCAGCTTTCTTCCATCAGCATTAGCCTGGTATATCTTTCCGCCTCCCTGGACTGTTAATAGATGTGTTTTCATATTTAAAACAGGTCTCACCTGTAACATGGAGTAGGCCCTGTCTTAGTTTTCTGTCCACGCGGACAATATCCGCCTGGTAATTGGTGTCTTCAGACGGTTCACAGTCAAGGCGGTTCCTGAGGTAGTTGCACCCACATCCACCATGTTTAGAGCTGCTTCGTAGTCCTTACGCTTGTGTTTCCTTTAAAAAATGTCCTTTTCCTGCCTTCTCGGGATTTGTTATTTTTTAAAATGCATTTTTATTGATTTTTAGATTGAGGGGAAGGGAGAGGGGGAGTGTGACAGAAACAGCGATGGCAGAGAATCCCCCATCGGCTGCCTCCCGCACGCCCCCCCCCCCCCACTGGGGATCAAGCCCGCAACCCGGGCACGTGCCCTGACCGGGAGTCGAACCCTGACCTCCTGGTTCCGAGGTCGTCGCTCAGCCCCGGAGCCGCCGGCCGGGCTCCTGTCAGCACTTTCCATCGTCGGCTCCAGTCTCTCCGGACCTGCTCTGCTCCCGGCGAGGACGAGGGGCCACTGGCCGCTGTCGCCCCCACAGCTGCACGGCTCCTCTGTCCTCCCGTCGGCTTCTCTCCTTGCCTTTGGCTTCCTGCCTTTGCACAGGACCTGCCTCTGTGTACATGTCTGGTGTTGATCCTGCTCCGTGTTCTGGAAGCTTCCTGGACCTGTGGCCTCGTGTCGGCTATAATTTTAGAGAATTGTTACCGATAATGACTCTAAATGTGCCATATTCTCCATCCTTTTGCTCTTTGTGGCATGCCCATCACCCATGTGCAGCTTTCTCTCTTCTGGTGATTGTTTCCAGTTCTCGGATGTTCTCCTCCATTTTCCTCCTCACCTTTCTCTGCCCTTGGGGTGCCCGTCTGTGCGTGTTGCCGACGCAGCTTCAAGATCAGCGGTTCTCTCTGGCCACGTCTGGTCGGCTCGGCGGCTCCCCCGAAGCTTCCCTCGTTTCTGCTAGCGTGGTTCGGATGTCCATGTTCTCCCTTGGATCCTACCTTAGGGTTTCCACTGCTTTCAATCGCCCATCTGTTCTTTTTAACATATATATGTTTTTATTGATGTCAGAGAGGAAGGGAGAGGGAGAGAGAAACATCAACACTGAGAGAGAGTCAGTGATTGGCTGCCTGCTGCACACCCCCCACTGGGCATGGAGCTCACACCCAGGCCTGTGCCCTGACCGGAATCGAACCGTGACCTCCTGGTTCCTAGGTCGATGCTCAACCCCTGAGCCTCACCAGCTGGGCAGCCCATCTGTTCTTGGATATTGTCTCCTTTTTCCTTTTTAAGAAGCATCGTTATTGTTGAAGGTATTACATCTGCCCCCTTTTCCCCCACTGACCCCTCTAGCCCCCCCGTCCCACCTCCGGCCTTCCCCACCCTGCTGTCCGTGTCCGTGGGTTCGCATATGAGCGTGCGAGGTCTGTGGTTGATCCCCCCCCACCCACCCCACCCCCGCTTCCCTCTGGGCCCCCACAGTCTGGAGGGTCTCCTTTCTGCACGGAGCCCTTCACGCGTGAATCCGAGCATTTTAACCCCCGGCCGGACAGTCCCGACGTCCGTGCTGTGGCGGAGTCTGGTTTGGATCTGGCTTGGTCTCTTCAGACTGTTTTCCCTCAGGCCTGTCTGCCCGCTGTGTCCCGGGAGCTGGGGCCACGCGTCTGGGAACTGAGGACACCGGGCGTTGGGTGGGAGACGTGGGGTGCCTCTGCCCAGGACGGGGTGCCTCTGCCCAGGACGGGGTGCCTCTCCCCAGGATGGGGTGCCTCTGTCCAGGATGGGGTGCCTCTGTCCAGGACGGGGTGCCTCTGTCCAGGATGGGGTGCCTCTGTCCAGGATGGGGTGCCTCTGCCCAGGACGGGGTGCCTCTGCCCAGGACGGGGTGCCTCTGTCCAGGATGGGGTGCCTTTGCCCAGGACGGGGTGCCTCTCCCCAGGACGGGGTGCCTCTGTCCAGGACGGGGTGCCTCTCCACAGGACGGGGTGTCTCTCCCCAGGACGGGGTGCCTCTCCCCAGGACGGGGTGCCTCTCCCCAGGACGGGGTGTCTCTCCCCAGGACGGGGTGCCTCTCCCCAGGACGGGGTGCCTCTGCCCAGGCCGGGGTGCCTCTGCCCAGGACGGGGTGCCTCTGCCCAGGCCGGGAGCTGCTTAAGCGGACACGCCTGTGTTCCGTGTCCTGCTCTCTCGTCACTAAGGCGCCTGTCACGTGAGGCCTGCGTCTGAGCGCATTTCACGTGTGGCCCTGCGGGCGCATGGAGCCGTGGGCATGAGGCCGGCCGCCCCGTGCTCCCGGCTGTGGTTACATTTCGGTGTTTGCACGCAGCGGTGTTTCTGGCTTTTCCTTCCCCCGTGAGCTGAGGGGCTGGGCGGCCTGATGGGCTCCCTCCAGGAGGGGCTCCCCGCGGGCGGGCTTTGCTCCTGAGCCGCTGCCCAGCAGTCCCGTCCTCGGACCTTCGGCTCTTACACCCAGCCCAGCGGGGCTCCCGGGGGCAGCCCTCCCGCAGCCCTCCCCCGCAGCCCTCTCCCCCTCCCCGCAGCCCTCCCCTGCAGCCCTCTCCCCCTCCCCGCAGCCCTCCCCTGCAGCCCTCTCCCCCTCCCCGCAGCCCTCCCCTGCAGCCCTCTCCCCCTCCCCGCAGCCCTCCCCCGCAGCCCTCTCCCCCTCCCCGCAGCCCTCCCCTGCAGCCCTCTCCCCCTCCACGCAGCCCTCCCTGCAGCCCTCCCCGCAGCCCAGCACCTGCCACCTGCCACCTGCCACCATCCGTTCGCCCCGGAGGCGGAGCTCAGCCACAGGTCTGTGGGTCTGCGGGTCTGTGCGGCCCAGTGTGCGGGCTCCTCGCCGCCCCGCTCCCGGCACCCGCTGGGCCCGCCGCCCCCCCAGGCCGGGCCCCCGGACTGCACGGTGGGGAGTGGATGTGGATGGCTTGGGGAGGCCGGTGCCCTGGGGCGGCTGGAACTCGGTGGAGGAAGAGATGGGGTCGTGAATTCGAGTGGAATTCCCAGGACGAGTGGCCCGCACCCCAGGACACAGCAGCTTCACCAGACACCCCCCTTCCCAGGCAGGAGGCAGATCCCGGCGGGCGGGAGAGCTGGAGGCCAATAAAAACCCCTTTACATTTGCGGCCATCAAACTTTATAGCGATTCCTCAGCGCACGCCATGAATAATAACGGAGTTTTCTTTTCAGTCATCGCCAAAGCCACGCCCCAGGCCCTGAGCAGCTCATCCCTGGCACCATGGGCAGCGCCAGAGGAGGAGGAGGAGGAGGAGGAGGAGGGGGAGGGAGAGGGGGAGGGGGCGGGGGAGGGGGAGGAGGAGGAGGAGGAGGAGGAGGGAGAGAGGGAGGGGGAGAGGGAGAGGGAGGGGGAGTTCCGTGTCCTCTCCTTGGAATCGCAGCCACCTCCCGCACAGCGGCTCCCGCACAGCGGGCTTGCCCTGAAGTGTCCGGAGAGGAGGGAGCCGCAAACCTTTTACTCTTTATTCCTCTCCGTCTGTGATGTGCGCCCTCGGAGAGCACTGCCTCCGGCTCCAGCACAGAACGTGCAAACATTCCATTACACCAGCGCCCGGTGCCCAGCGGCGGGCAGACTTGCCGACCACGCGGGCCGACCTGCCGGCGCTCGGCGGGCAGAGCTGCAAGCGAAGCTGCGCTGTGGCCGGTGCCGCTGGTGCCGGAGGCTCTGGGCCCGTCAGGCTGCGCAGTCCCGGTGCACAGCCGGGCAGACAGCAGTGGCTGCCAGTGGGCGTGAGGTCCCACGTGTCTCCTCGCCCCGTGGCTCCCGTGGCTGAGTCCGGAGCCGGGGCACAGCCCCCCCTCCCCGCCCCCCACGCCCTGGTCTCTGTCCACCCAGCAGGTCTCCAGGACGGAGCGCAGCGGGTGTGTGAGGTGTCCTTGCTTCCGGGACCAAGGAGCCCCTTCCACAGTGAGGGCCCCTCCATCCGGGCGAGGGGCTGGGGGTCCCCTTGTGACCCCGATTCGTATGGCGAGGCCCAATCCGAGCCTCCCGGGGCCTGGGGGGTCACCGCAGATGTCCTGAGCTAAGCAGACCGTCCTGAGCGCCCACAGCACGTGCACCCCCACCTGGCCGCCCGGGGTCAGCGGGGCTCCAGCAGCAAGGACTCTGAGGGGCTGCTGTCGGAAGCAAACCCCCGCGCCCCCCAGAAGGATGCACCCATGAGCGTTAAGAGTGACACGCCGTCCTCAGGGGGCGGAGGGCTGAAAGGCTCCGCTCGGTCGTCCTGCTGTTGCTGTGGGTCCGGAGTCACTCATCGGCCAAGCTGGGCGCAGCCCAGGCCGTCCACAGCGCCGTGGCTTTGGCTGAGCCGCCTGCCTGTTCCGGGCCCAGCGCTCTGCCGTCAGGAGCTCTCCAGGAGCGGCCGGCGGCTCACCGGGCAGCGGGTTCCCACTCCAGGGCCCACCCCAGGGCCCCACCCCCAGGCCCACCCCAGGTCCCCACCCCCGGGCCCACCCCCGGGCCCCACCCCCGGGCCCCACTCCAGGGCCCATCCCAGGGCCCACCCCCGGGCCCACCCCCAGCCCCACCCCCGGGCCCACCCCCGGGCCCCACCCCAGGTCCCCACCCCCGGGCCCACCCCCAGCCCCACCCCCGGGCCCACCCCCGGGCCCCACCCCCGGGCCCCACTCCAGGGCCCACCCCCGGGCCCCACCCCAGGGCCCCACCCCCGGGCCCACCCCCAGCCCCACCCCCGGGCCCACCCCCGGGCCCCACCCCCGGGCCCCACTCCAGGGCCCACCCCCGGGCCCCACCCCAGGGCCCACCCCAGGGCCCACCCCAGGGCCCCACCCTAGGGTCCCACTCCAGGGCCCACCCCAGGGCCCACCCCAGGCGGCTCCCCGCTGTGCTGGGAGGGCCCCTGGCCGGCAGTTCCATCGGAGCGGGAAGGACTGGGCGTCGTGCCGGCCAACACCAGCCTGTGGCTGAGACTGAAAAAAAGCAACGAGAACTGTTTCCAACTTGGAATGTGGCTTCTCTCCCATCACTGTGTGCGCAGCCCGAGGCCTCGCGTGCCCCTGAGGAGGGGCCTCTGCTCAGACCATCAGCCGGTCCCCGCTGGGCAGGGCAGGGGCAGTGTCGGGCGCGTGGCACCGAGTGACACAGGAAACGAGCCACAGACGGGAGCTCTTCTCATTTGCCAGGAGTTTGTGTTTATTACAAAATATTAAGCCGATCACAGAGAAAACCGGTGGGCATGCGACACCTGTTAAAGGTGACAAAGCGAACAGCGGGCCTCTACCAGCCGCGCGGAGAGACCGGACGCCCCACGCGGCCTTCCTCCCGTCTGTCCGTCTGTCCGTCAAGCGTAGACACCGCTGTGGCTCTTGTGCGGAGCACAGAGGGTCCTGTTTCCGTGGCGTTTCGCTCCGTGGCATCGTCCCTGAGGGTGCAGCGTGCGTTCAGCAGGTGGGCCGACCCGCACGGCCTCCTCTCTCTGTTCCTGTGTTACCTCCCTTTCCCTCCAGCGCCGCATGTGGGCTCACCCCACGCGTGGCCTCCCCTTCACGGATGTCCCCGCCCCCAGCGCCATCACACGGCAGCGTGGCTACCCCCGGCTGGGCCGCACCCCATCATCTGCGCACACAGCGTGGCTACCCCCGGCTGGGCCGCTTCTGGTCATCCGCGCACACAGCGTGGCTACCCCCGGCTGGGCCGCACCCCGTCATCCGCGCACACAGCGTGGCTACCCCCGGCTGGGCGGCACCCCGTCACCCGCGCACACAGCGTGGCTACCCCCGGCTGGGCCGCACCCCATCATCTGCGCACACAGCGTGGCTACCCCCGGCTGGGCCGCTTCTGGTCACCCGCGCACACAGCGTGGCTACCCCCGGCTGGGCCGCACCCCGTCACCCGCGCACACAGCGGGACAGCACGGTCTCCCCGCATCCTCCCCACCCGCACTCACCCGCACGCCGTGGCTGCGGCTGAGTCCGGGCGGGGACCGCTGATCACGGGCTGATCACGGGATGCGCCCCGGGCATGTGAGTCCCTCACTCGTGCTTCCCGCTGTGGTGCTGCCCAGGCTCACGCCTGCCAGCCGGGGCCAGTGCGCTCACGCCCCCTCCGCGCGGCACCTGGCATTGTCGGCCCTTTAAATTTTCATCCATCTCCCTCCTGGCAAAACGCAGCTCCATGTGATTTTAATTTGCCCTCCATCAATAATGCATTTGACCTTCATTAAAAATGTGTGTGAGCCGCTCATCTCTCAGCTCCGAGGTGTGTTCCTGGTGTCGTCCCTTCCCGGCCGCCGTCTTCCTCCCGCGAACTGAGAGCGTCTCCACCCGGTGCGGCGCTCCCTCCGCTCCCTGCGCTGCCTGCAGATTTGTTCTTACTTTGCGTGGCGTCACTTCACACACAAAGGCTTTTGCTTCTAAGATGCTTTATGGTTAGTGCTTTCGCGTCTCTTTAAAGCGATTCTCGAAATCTGATCGCTTTTTGCTTTTAACATATTTATAGCTACGCTTCTTTTAATTCTTTAAAAGTCTAACGATGCTTCTAACATTGTGAGGTACCACGCGATTTCCTGCCGCTTCCTTATGCTTATTTCTGTCCGTGTGGACACATAGCTGTCCCGGTCTCCCCTGAATATCCCCATCCCAGATGCGCTGAGGTGCCCACCTGCCCGCACCCTCCCTGCTCCGGGTCCTGGTCCCTCTCTCCCTCTCCCTTTCCTGTCCTGCTCCGACGCCGCGCTCTGATCCTCAGCGTGGACTTATGACTCGCGATGTCGGCGTCAGGAACACGGGCTGCTCTGGGTCCTCGCTGTCCCGTGTAAAAGTTAGAATTATCTCGTCAGTTTCCGTGGAGGTCGGTGCTGGCGTCCCCTCTGAATCTCGGTCCAGGCCGGGTTGACATTGATATAGTAAAAGGCTAATATGCAAATTACCCGCATGGAGGAAATACCAGTGGCTATGACGCACACTGACCACCAGGGGGCAGATGTTCAACACAGGAGCTGCCCCCTGGTGGTCAGTGTGCTTCCACAGAAGCCAGCTCATGGCTGGCCAGTACAGCAGCAGTGGTGGGAGCCTCTCCCGCCCCCACAGCAGCACTAAGGATGTCCGACTAAGGGCCTAAGCCGGCAGGTGGACATCCCCCTGAGGGCTCCCCGGCTGCCAGAGGGATGTCTGACTGCCAGCTTAGGCCCGATCCCCCAGGGAGTGGGCCTAAGCCATCAGTCGGACATTCCCCTGAGGGGTCCCAGACTGTGAGAGGGCGCAGGCCAAGCTGAGAACACCCCCCCACCCCCGAGTGCATGAATTTGCATGCACCAGACCTCTAGTCTTTAAATAAACAATGGTATCAGGCCTGGCCAGTGTTGCTCAGTGGTTGAGTGTCAACCTATGAACCAGGAGGTCATGGTTGGATTCCTGGTCAGGACACATGCCTGGTTGCAGGCTCGATCCCCAGTGGGGGGCATGCCGGCGGCAGCCGATCCATGATTCTCTCTCATCATTGATGTTTCTCTCTCTTTCTCTCCCTCTCCTTTCCTCTCTGAAATCAATAAAAAAATATGTAAAAAACACAAACAAACAAACACGCCACGGAATCTGTGACTGCGTGTCACCTCCTGGCAAACCCACCTGGAGGCCCTTCCCTTCTCCTGGACCTTCAGGACCCCCGTCAGCCCTCCCGCCAGACGGGGCACAGGGGCAGCTCTGGGCCCGAGTCCCCGCGCCCGGTGTGTTTCCATCCTGCAGCGAGGGGCGATGCTGGGCCGTGGGGACGTGGCGGGAGGCCAGGCGGGACTGATGATGAGCCCTCTCCTGCCGCTCCGGCTCCTGGAGGTTTAAAATGGCTTTCCTACCGGGTCCCGGGACGCAGGCACCACCTCCCTTTCATGTGGCACCACCCAGGCCAGGCCCTCGCCTTCGGGCCTCTGTTCACTATAAAGTATAAAGGGCGCGTGGCACCAGCGGGCAGTCATCATCAGCCAGTGTCCTCTGTGGTGCCTGCCCCGTGGCCGTGGCTTCGTGCACCGCCCTGCTGTTGCCTGCGTCCCCTCTGCTTCCTCTCCTTCCTGTGTGATCCGTGTGAGCCACGTGCCCGTGAGCGTTCCTCCCGCTGCCTCCTCTGGCTCTGCCTGCCCCTCCCCCTACTGCTCGCTGCAGAGAGGTAACACTTCCTTCATCGACCAGTTTATCCCGAATGAAAAGCCTTTACACACCCACCTGCTCTTGGTACCCACTCCCCTGGCACGGATGTGTGCCCATCACAGCAGGTCACAGGTCGCTTTACACACCCACCTCTTTAAAGGGTTTGTGGAGAAGCCTGCATGCTCACCCGGGTGCGTGGGGACAGCACCTTGTCCAGCATCACACGTGCCCACTTCCCAGTTTCCGGTCACGCTCAGCGTCTTGGACAGTGACCTTTGTAACTGACTAGATATTTGTTCTTACAACGGACCTAGAGTCTATCATGTTCTTGGCAGGAACATGAGTTCAGTATAAGCGGCTACCCCGGTGCCAGGAGCCGGAAGCCACACGCTGTGTTCCAGGGGACACGGCTGAACACGCCTGTGCATTGGTGTGGCGCGTTGCATGGCCGTGTCTGCTTACGATGCGGCTTCTGACGGCACACAGCGGCCCGTCCTCTGCCAGCCTGACCGGATGCAATTCACGTGACAAAAACGCCACGGCTTTCCCGTGTCCCCTGCCGTGGATGTGGCCTGTGACTCACTGAGCTGTGTCACCGTCCCAGCTGCCTCCTGGGGCGTGTTCCTGACCACGGAGAGGCCTGTGCACCAGCACCCGCCAGCCCCGGAGCCGCTCGCCTCCTGTCTGTCTGCACAGCTTTGCACATTCCTCACGTTTCATACGAACGGGATCATGGGACACGTGACCTCTGTGACTGCTTCCTTCACGCGGTGCCACGCGTTCCAGATCCCTGCATGTTGCCCGTGCAGCGTCTGTACTTCGCTCCTTTGTGTGGCCGGCGGGGGCGGGGGGGGGTGGTCTGTGTGTGGCCAGGCCCGGTGGACGCGGTGGTGTCAGCACGCCGTGTCTGTGGCCACCTCCTGCGGCCTGTCCTGAGGCCCAGCCACCAAGGGGAGCAAGGCTGCCACTCGGTTCAGCCCCCTGAGCCCCGAATCTCCCTCTGACCTGAGTCACAACCAGGGTGGGGGCAGTCGGGGTGCGTTTCCTAGGACCCTGCTCCCCAACAGGAAGCCAGGAGGGCGCCTGAGGGTGCCATCGGCTCTGCGGGACGGGCCCTGGGGTGGTGGTCTGGTATTTACGGCGACTTCCTACGCGACGGGAACACTTTTCTTACTGAAATGATTTCAGGTGACCTGCCGGTGAAAAGAAAAATTTACAGGGACATCCCCAAGTATCCTGTTTAATTGTGCGAACATCATCTTAGAATTCCAATCATGGACGTA
Source organism: Myotis daubentonii (assembly GCF_963259705.1). Lineage (NCBI taxonomy): Eukaryota > Metazoa > Chordata > Mammalia > Chiroptera > Vespertilionidae > Myotis > Myotis daubentonii. Next base: position 1,201,865 of record NC_081841.1, read on the forward strand.
CAGCTCCCGGAGGGCGGGAGGGACCGGCATCCGCCGGCCGCGCGCATTTATTCTGCGGGACCCGCGGGTCCTCTTCCCTGGAAATCAAAGCGAAGGTCAGGCCGACGCGCGCGGGGCAAGCGTCCTTTATCAGCGCGTGTCACAGGCCTGAGATAATTTGGTGCCGTCGCACAGCCCGGAACGGAAGCGTATTGATCTGTGGAACTGTCAATATTTTCTCCACAGAAGCAGGAGGACGGGCTCTGGCTGTAAATAAATCCTCACACTTCGTGGCAGCCGCGGGGGACCGGTGCTCTGAGCCCTGGTGACAGCCCCCGGGTGGGGGTGGCGGTGGGGGTGGGGAGGGGAGGGCGGGGCCAGCCCTGGTCCCGCTGGGAGCTCAGGGGGCTGGAGGCCTGGCACGGGCACCCCTGTCGTGGGCACCCCTTGACCAGCCAGCGCTCCCGGGACTGAGCTCCGAGCTCCCCCCTTGGCCGCGGGACAGAGACGGGGTGTCTGACCGGCCAGCCCTCTGCCCGCTGGCCATCGCTCTCAGCTCCTGTGACTGATGTCCCCGGACCCTGCCACCATGCCACCTGTGTGCCCGGGGAGACGGGCTCATGCTTATAGGAATATCATGTCTTCTCTCTGTCCCCTGCGGCTCCCTGGATAGAGCACCAGCCGGCGCATCGAAAGGGTTGCGGGTACGATTCCCGGCCGGGGGCGGGGGGGGGGGGGCGTGTGCGGGAGGCAACCGATTGATGTGTCTGTCTCACATCGGTGCTTCTCTCTTCCCTCCCCCTCCCCCCCCCTCCCGCTCTCAAAAAATCAATAGAAAACATGTCCTAGGGTGGGCGAGGACCGACAGCGGAAAGAGGACTTCGTCTTCGCGGGGAGGCGGAGCGGCGGCCCGCCTTTCCCACGCTCAAGACAGCGAGTAGATCGCTCCTCCCTCCCAGGCCGCAGTGGGATTGCTCTTCTGTTAGATTTCTCTGGGAGGAAGGGCATTACTTACAACTGATTATAACGTGTCCCCAACACCGACGATGGGCACACGTCGCCTCCACGCGTCCCAGGCGACGCGGCGCTGTTCTGCCGGGGACAGACCCTCGTTCCCACGCCGCGTGAACGGGCGTCTTGGCTTCAGGTTCAGTCCCTCGCTGAGCCGGGTGCTGCTGGTGAAACGAGTTCTCGCCCGCGCGTCTCTGTGCCTGTTTTCACATGCTCTCTCATCATTGATGTCTCTCTATCTCTCCCTCTCCCTCTCCCTTCCTCTCCCTGAAATCAATAAAAACATATTAAACATCAAAAAGCCAAATCCCTAGCATATGTGTAGATCCCCGGGCCGTCCGGGGCAGCAGAATCATGGGCTGAGACTCCCAAGGAGGCCGGAGCCCCACGACCTTGGGGGCAGGTTTGACCAGACAAGCTTGCGTCCGTGTGACTGGGTGAGGCTGGCTCTCCGAGTCCTGGCCGTGGCCGTGGCCGTGGCCCTTGCAGAACCACAGCAACCGCCGGTTCCTAATCCTCACAGCCTTGTCCTGGCCGTGGCTGAGTCAGGAGGAGGCCGGGTTGGTACCAGGCAGGCACGTCCGGGGCTGAGTTACACCCGTGGCTGCTGGTGGTAAGCCAGGGTGTGAGCGCCGGGCAGGAGCCGTCGGCCGTTAGCGGCACCTGCGCCCGGAGGCAGCCCTCGGCGCCCAGGGGCTGGGCAGGGCCAGGGGCTGGCCCAGAAGTTCACATGAACACCCAGCCAAGCTCAACTTTTACTTTAATCTCATGTTTATTGGGCGTCACGGCAGCACAGGGTGCTTTCCACGCGTGTGCTTATTTCCGCCAACATGTCAGCGGCGGATGGCTGGGCGGCGGGCGTCAGGATGCCCAGAGGGGGAGGGGGAGGGGGAGGGGGTGGGTGTCAGGATGCCGGGAGGGGGGGAGGAGGGAGGGGGGAGCCGGGAGCCGGGCTCTGGGGGCCTCGCCGCCCCCTGGGGTGTCTGCAGGGCCCAGGCCCCGGGAGCGGAACGCGCTTCCTGTTTCATGTCCGCAGACCCGGGCGGGGGAGGGGCGCTGAGCGCTCCCTGTGTCCTCTCCCTGGAGCTGGGCGCTGACCGGGTCTGGGTCCCCAGCCTCCGGGGACTCGGAGTGAATGGCACAGGAACAGGCCAACGGGTGAGAAAATCGGTGCATGAAAGCTCTCGGGCGGGGGGCCCTGGGGCCCGGGGGGTGTGGTTTGTAAAGTAAAGCGCCGGGAACAGACTTCACCCGAGAAAGGCAGCGCTTTCATCAGCGTCCGGGGGAAGGGCAGGGACCCGGAGGCCCTCAGCCCCCCGAGGACACGAGTGAGTTCCGGGCTCGGGTGTCCGGGACGAAGCACCGATTCAGGCCTCATTCAGGAAAGAGCTGGAGAGAGAGGCGCAGGGGGGCCCGGGGAGGGGTCAGGTGACGGCCCCTCTTCTGCAGCAGGACGGGCTCTGGGAGCTGGAGGGAGCCTTGCCCCGCGGACATCGCTCGAGGCCAGAAGCTGAGGCTGTGGGTCTCCTCACAGAGAGGGAGTCTGGGGCCTTTTACCCAAGGCCCCAGGCCCCAGGCCCCCCGCAGTCTGCCCCTGCAGCACCCAGATCCTAAGGGCAGGCCCAGGGCTGGGTCCCTTGAGAGCCCTGCAGTGCCTGCTTCTCGTCAGGGTCCGAACAGGAGTCTGTGGTTGGGGCCTAACAGTACATATCTATCTGTCTGTCTGCTCATCATCCATCTTACCTCTGTGTCTCATGACACCTCCTGCCCCTTCCTCCATTCCTACCCACCCACCCACCCATCCATCCACCCACCCATCAACCCACCCACCCACCCACCCATCCATCCACCCACCCATCCAACCATCCATCCATCCATCCATCCATCCACCCACCCATCCACCCACCCACCCATCCATCCATCCACCCACCCATCCATCCATCCATCCATCCACCCATCCATCCATCCATCCATCCACCCAACCACCCATCCACCCACCCATCCAACCATCCACCCACCCACCCACCCACCCATCCATCCATCCACCCACCCATCCATCCATCCATCCACCCATCCATCCATCCATCCACCCATCCATCCATCCACCCAACCATCCATCATCCACCCACCCATCCACCCATCCATCCACCCACCCACCCAACCATCCATCCACCCACCCATCCAACCATCCACCCACCCACCCAACCATCCATCCACCCACCCATCCAACCATCCACCCATCCACCCATCCATCCATCCATCCACCCACCCACCCACCCACCCACCCATCCATCCACCCACCCACCCACCCATCCATCCACCCACCCACCCAACCATCCATCCACCCACCCATCCAACCATCCATCCACCCACCCACCCACCCACCCACCCATCCATCCACCCACCCACCCACCCATCCATCCACCCACCCACCCAACCATCCATCCACCCACCCATCCACCCATCCACCCACCCATCCAACCATCCATCCACCCACCCATCCAACCATCCACCCATCCATCCATCCATCCACCCACCCATTCATCCACCTACCCACACATCCACCCACCCACCCACCCACCCATCCATCTCTATCATCTATACGTATGTATGTAGCATCTATCATCTATCTACTTACCTACCTGTCATCTACCTCTGTCATCGATTATGATGTATGTATCTATCATCCCTCTATCATCTATTACCTGCCTGCCTATCATTGTTATCCATTGTTAGGAACACACCACACTTTGCCCACTTGTCAGTGGGTGGGCATTTGGGCTGTTTCCACTTCGTGGCTCTTATTCATAATCCTGTTGTGGACACACTAGTATGTGTGCAAGTTTCTGTGGGAGCGGATGCACTCGTACAGGAAAAAGGTCAGTGGCCCTATTGTACAATAGACAAGTGGCTTTTATCGTTTCATCACCCATCTGTCATCTGCTACCTACCTACCTATCATCTGTCATCTGTCTATCATCTATCATCTATCATCTGTCTATCTATCATTTATCTATCTATCTATCTATCTATCTATCTATCTATCTATCTATCATCCATCTGTCATCTGCTACCTACCTACCTATCATCTATCATCTGTCTATCATCTTTCATCTATCTATCTATCTATCTATCTATCTATCTATCTATCATATATCTATCTATATCATCTATCTATCTGTCTGTCTATCCCTGTCATTTACCATGTATGTATTATGTATATATGTATGTATATATCTATCAGTGTCTATTATCTATCTATACCTTCTATGATGTATCATGTATCTTCTGTATCTGATATTAGCCCACCCGCTTATCTGTTCATATATCTGTCCATCTTTCCTTCCTTGCCTCCATCTTAAAAGAACAATGATGTTTTAAGTGACGCAGCTTCTAACAAGTGAGTCGAGTGACGCAGAGCTGAGAGCTGGAAGGATGATGCCCGGATCCTCAGAACCAGAAACAGCCGCAGGTAACACGCGGAGACGCTCGTGCTCGACTGATCTCTGCGGAGGTGGGCAGCCCGAGGAGGGACCGGCCGCGGTGAAGCGTGAGCAGGTGAAACGGCGCGACGGTGAGCGCGGGCTCCGGGCACGCCGTTCTCAGTAGGAGCTCAGCGGAGCTTTCCCGAGGGAGCGCCGCGGGGCCGGTCACCGCTCAGAGCTGGGCCGCCCAGAGCCCCTGCGCCCCCGCCTCAGTCTTCTCCTCTGTGAGATGGGACAGTAGCAGCACATTCTCCTGCGTGTGGGAGGCCAAGGGGTAAATGCGGACACGGGGCCGCCTCACGCAGTGAGCAGTATGCACCTAGATATGAACGAACAGAAGGTAGTGAGATGGAGGCATTTCCGATAAAGGTGTGTTTGCAGGAGTCATCAGTGCGAAAACGCGCACACGCTGTCGTGCTGCGGAGTGACGGAGTGCAAGAGGCTGCTGGCGTTGTGAGGTGTGTCAGGGCAGCCGATGGAGATCAAACTGAGACCCCCTGGACGCCACTCCTTTGAAGTGTGCGATCCCTGGTCTTCGTATATGCACAGAGCGGGGGGTGCGGGGGCTGGGGGGGGCGGCCTCAATCTAACGTCCGAGCATCCTCGTCACCTCCCACGGAGCCCCGTCCCGGAACTCCCGGGCCCCCAGCCCCGGCTCCCAGACCCACGCACCTCCCTGCCCGGTGCACACGCCTCGCCCGGACACGCTCATCCATGAGCCACCCGCTCTGGGGGCTGTGCGACTGGCTTCTTTCCTCCGCATGTTCCCGAGGGTCATCGCGTCGTGGCCTTGATCAGACCTTCCTGGCTTTTCACGATCAAATAACCTTCCGCCGGGGAACGCACGGCTCTCGCTGACCCACTCGGGGCGGATGGGCACGTGGGCTGCTTCCACGCTCTGGCTCTTGTGCGTGGTTCCGTGGGGGACAGATGTGTGCGAGCTCCTGTGTGAGCATATGTTTCCCTTCCTTGTGGCTACAGAGACATAAATTCATAGACCCCCCAGTGCACACACACTAGCAGCGGGAGCTCCGCTTGGAGAGGAAGGTGTGGTAATGCACACGCCTTTCCCACTGGTCACGGTGTGAGTCCCTCACTTCCTGTGGGACGCGGTGATACTGGAGGGAAGGTGCTGGGTCGTTGGGAAATCCTGTGTCCAACTGCCCACCTCCTGCCGCATCCCTGCCTGTGGGGAGGGGCCCCAGCACCGGCTCTGGCTTGTCCTGTCACAGCCCCTCCCTCCCGCCCCACCCAGGGCCATAAAGTCCCCCCCTCCCGTGGCTCTGAGCTGCGTTTCCCTAGCGCCCAGTGATGCTGACCCCCCTTTCGTGTGCCCAGTGGCTACTGGTGTTTTCTTCCAAGAAACGTCGCTTCAGCCCGGCCAGCGGCTCAGAGTTGAGCATCGACTTAGGAACCAGGAGGTCACGGTGGGATTCCCGGTCGGGGCACAGGCCCGGGTGGGGAGCTTGGTCCCCGTGGGGGGCGTGCAGGAGGCAGCCGGTCCATGATTCTCTCTCATCCTCGAGGTTTCTCTCTCGAATGAGCAAGTGAAATACATTTTAAACGGAGGAAGCCGCCTGTGGCCCCTGTGGCTGCGGACCTCCTGCTCCACGCAGACCAGCGCCCGCGGCCGGGCCAGGGGACGGTTCCGTTAATATTTGCCGAGGAGATGAGTGGAACAAATCCCGGCACATTGTTCACGCTCCGTCTCCCGTGCAGCCTAAGCCGACACATTAGAGCGGGGGCCCCTCCGCAAACACCCCCCCCACCCCACCCCCAGTGCTGTTAGTGTTAAACACGCCGCCTCCGGGCCAGAGCCTTCTGCCTGGAGCGCGCTCCCGGCCGCCGGGCCCGGCAGGAGCCGTGGGGCTTAACTCATTAGGGGGCTTGTCACGCAGCCCGAACGTGATGGGACGATGAGAGCCCAGGTCTCACCTGACAGGGGCGTGAACCTGGGGGGACCACGGGAGGGGAGCGGCGGGGGCTCGAGGGGACGCGGCCACGCCTGTCCCCCCCCCCCCCCCGCCCCGTCCTCACAGGCCGACACGGTGCCTGGGCGGCGCCTCTCCGCCAGGTGCCCCTGGGAAGCGGGCAGGACACAGCGGGTGGCGGACCCAGGTGCCCACCCCGCTCTCTGCTCTGTGAGCGGGATCGGAGGGCAGGACAGACTCACGGGCTCACCCCCGACAGGCTCTATGCGCAGCCGAGGCCTCCCCGCTGCCCGGGCGCCTGCGTGCCGCCCGTGTGTGCTCGTGCGCGTGGCTCCGACACGGACTCTCCACCTGGACGGCACGTGGCTCCGGCACGGACTCTCCGCCTGGACAGCATGTGGCTCCGGCATGGACTCTCCGGCTCGGGTGGCACGTGGCTCCGGCACGGACTCTCCGCCTGGACAGCACGTGGCGCAGGCTCCTCGGGCGCTTTAAGCCCGGGTTTCTCTCTCTTTGTTTTGTTCCGTGTGTTCGTTAATCCTCACCTGAGGATACTGTTTCCACTGCTTTTTAGAGGAAGGGAGGGAGGGAGGGAGGGAGGGGGAGGAACGTTGATGTGAGAGAGACACACTGATTGGTCGCCTCCTGCCTGCACCCCGACCAGGGCCGGGGGTCGAAGCTGCAGCCCAGAGACAGGCCCGGGACCGGGAATTGAAGCTGCGGCGCTTCCCCGTGTGGCTGGCACTCTAACCGCTGAGCCACGTCGGCCAGGGCGAGCCCACGCTCCTTCGGGGGACCTGGTCTGTGGTTGGGGTGCACCCCCTTCACCCGGTGCCTCCCCGGAGCCCGCCCAGGGCCTGTGGTGAGCGGCTGCAGGCGGAGCCGGAGGAGGGGTCCGCGGCCGGCTCACGAGGAGTCCTCACCACCGGCCAGCTCCTGAGGAGGCGCTCGAGCCGGGGGGGGGGGGGGGGGGGGGGGGCAGGGAATTCTGGGGCGACACCTGCGGGGAGCGGGGTCGCAGGGCAGGTGGCCGCTCCCTTCGCTCTGTCGGTCCCCGGAACGTGGAGGCGCGGCCCCTGGAGCCTCCCGGAGGCCTCCCCGGAGGGGACGCTGCTCTGGGTCCGACGTGCCGTCCCTCCCTCCCGGGGAGGCGGCCGCTCCCTCGCCCGGTGCCAACCCCCGGGATCCCCGATGCTGCTCCCCGTCTCCCCGGTAATGAGGGAGCGGCCGGCACCACCAGGGAAGAGGCGAGACCAAGGTTCCGGAGGCTTCTAACTCGCCGCGTTCCACACGATGCTGAGTGCCCAGGAGCACCCGTCAAAGGCTGTTTACTGGGCAGCAAGAGCACGCGGTGGGCGAGCGAGCTCCCTGTGATCGCAGCGAGTAGGTGGGTGCAGGGGTGTGGACCAGCCTCGAGGAGGCCTGCCCTGAGCTGGGAGCTGGGCTTCTGCACCCCGGGACCTCGGGGAGCCCCAAGGGCAGATGAAGACATCATCAGGGCCACAGACTAGAGGCTGAGGTGTGGGGGCGCCAGGGACGGTCTCTCTTGCTTCGACGTTTCTCTCTCTCCCTCTCCCCCTCCCTTCCACTCTCTAAAAAATTGATGGAAAAAATATCCTCAGGTGAGGATTTAAAAAACATTATTCTCTGGAAGATCTGATGCTCAAAATAAATTAGAAAAATAACGACGACCCTTTAGGGTGCAGCCGTTTCTGGGGTGAGGGGCGCCTGGGAAGAGGGGCACAGGGAGCAGAATCCGAGGCCTCAGGGTGGTGATGGCAGGGTCCTGGCCGGAGGGCAGCCGTGTGCCAGCCCCGGCCCTGGCAGGGCCCCCACGGGACGAGCCGGGGGCGGGTGGTGGGGGGGCGCTGCATGCAGCAGGGACAGCGAGGGTTCGGAGAAGACGGGCCGTCTGAACCGTCTCGGGGGGGCGGCCACGCGGGAGGGAGCGGACGTTCCGTGGGGCCGCAGGGATCGGGCGAGACAGATGGAAGGAAGTGACAGGAACAGATGTACATGCAGAACCGGGAAGATTGTCAGAGCTGCCCGACCGTGGCGAGCCGGCGTCCGACACGTGTCAGCCAGGCGTGTGCGCCAGGCACGGCCGAGAGCCGCGGGGTCCCCGCGCTCCTCTGCTCACCTCCAACTGTTATTACTGTTTTTTTAAAAAAATATATGTTTTTATTGATTTCAGAGAGGAAGGAAGAGGGAGAGAGAAACATCCATGATGAGGGAGAATCATGGATCGGCCACCTCCTGCACACCCCCCACTGGGGATGGAGCCCACAGCCCGGGCACGTGCCCTGACCGGGAATCAAACCGTGACCTCCTGGTTCCTAGGTCGATGCTCACCACTGAGCCACGCCGGCCGGCACTTGTTGGGGAGACAGCGGCACGGACACGGCCCCTGCCCGTGGTCACTCGGTACAGGGCGGCCCCAGGACCCGCGCCGGCTGCCTCTCCAGGGCCCGGCCTCACTGCGAAGTGGCCCCTCCTGAGACCCCCTCTGAGCATCCTACCCCAGAAAGAGCGTTAGAGCCGCAGCCGAGCGCAGGGGAGCTGCCCGCCTGCAGGGTGAGGCCCACCCCACAGCCTCTCCCCGCTGCCCGGCCTGGGTTTGGGGGTTCTTCCTGCCGGTGTGCAACCCCAGCAAACAGCACAGCCTCCTGGGAACAGCAGGCGCCAAGCACGTGTCTGTGGGTCGCGGGAGGGAGGAGCTGAGATGCCCCTCTCCCAGCGCCCCGGACCTCCCCGTAGGCTGCAGGCTGCGCGCTGGGCCGGCCGCCACGCCTCCGCCAGGCTGGGCTCTCGGACCAGCAGCGAGGAGACTGGACGCAGGAGCCGTCGGGGGTGGGAGCAGCTCCATCGCTCAGAAATGGGTCCCCAAACCCACCCCAGCTCGTCTCCCAAACGGTCCCTCAGAAAGGACCCCCCCCCCCGCCCAGGGCCCTGGGAAGCCGGCAGAGCCATAGCCCCAGAGCCGTCGGGCTTCGGGGCCCAGGAGGAGCCGGGGGGCAGCCATGGCAACGGGCACGGGGCCACGGGGCTGAGGGCCCTGCGGCTGCCTGAGCCTCCCTCCCGCGCCCGCCTGCCCCGGTTCCCTGAGTGTTTTTATCTCCACAAAATCTTTAACACTGTCCTCAGTCACCGTTGACATCCTATCTCTGCAGCATCTGTTTTTTTGTTTCTGTTTTAATAATTATATTTATTTCACATAAAAGAAACGTTAATAAACCTTCATTCATTCACGTTGAGGGGGAAGCCGCTCGTGTTTAACGTAAGTAAACCCAACACAGGGACGTCCAGATGCGGCCAAAGAACCCAGTGCCGGCCTCAGACCCCCGGCCGCCTCCTCGCCGGGCGTGCGTGCTGACGGGAGTTCTGTGAGTTCTACGCTGTGGGTTTTAACCCGTTTTCACACGGCTGACGGCACATCCTTCCACCCGGCAGCCGGCCTGCCTGGCCGGTGACTCTTCACGGGGTGAGTTTTAGTTGTCCCCCCGGCTGCCCCGGACCTGGCGCTGCGCCCGGCACCGACCTCAGCACAGACCCGCGCGGCGGACGCGGTGCAGACGGCACCGCCATCGGCTGTGAGAGCTCCGCTTTGGGGGCGGGTGCGCCTGTGGACAGCAACTCGGAGATTCAAGCGCGCAGACACATAACACGCGTGTGCACGTGTGTGCGCGGCACGCTTCCCATCCCTCACGCTGACCGAGGGCAGGATGGAATCGGGGCTATTTCCGAACAGGGGCCTGCAGACAACGCAGCCGGATTTCAGCCCCGGGTGGGTGCCCCGCGTGCTGTCGTCCGCGCTGCCCCCGCCCTCTGCCCATTTCGGCCGCTCTCCACAGTCCTCAGCCACGTCTGGGCATCCACGCGGGGACCGTCCGTCCAGGTTCAGTCCCACCGTGTCCGTCCCAGAGCCCTGCAGCCCCACAGGTCCCTGCTGCCCCGACCCTGGGCTCCAGGCAAATACGGCCCCGCACCCACTGCGGACTTTCCGTGTAGTGGTTCCCAGGAAGGGTACCTCCGTGATGGAGCGCCCTCCCCCCGCCCCCCGCAACACCCGAGGCCCAGCAGCAGCAAGAGGTGGTGGGCAGCCCGGCCGGCGTGGCTCCGTGGCTGAGCATCAACCTAGGAACCAGGAGCTTCCGGTTCGATTCCCGGTCAGGGCACAGGCCTGGGTTGTGGGCTCGACCCCCAGTGTGGGGCGTGCAGGAGGCGGCCGGTCCATGATTCTCTCATCACTGATGTTTCTCTCTCTCTCCCTCTCCCTTCCTCTCTGAAACCAATTTGCTTTAAAAAGGAAAAGGTGGAGGCTTGGGCGGAAGAAATGCTTGTCCAGGGACGAACCAATAAAACCGTAGACAACCCGCCGCCCGAGGGTGGCAGAACCCACCTTCTCCACGTGCCCTGGCGCGGCCGCTCCTGGCTGGGAGCCCCGTCCCGAAGTCCTGGCTCAGCTGGACACAAGCCTGGCCTCCCTCCCCTCCCCTCCCCTCTGCTCCGCTCCCCTCCCCTCCCCTCCCCCACCCGCACGCTCTCCCAACACACAATAGAGGGAGCAGGACTCGCCCTCCCGCAATCTGGCTGCGTCCATTCCAAGTGCAAGGGCCTCGAGGACAGGGAGGCGATGGTGGAGGCCGCAGGGGAGACAGAGCCGCAGGCCTCAGCTCTGGCCACGCGCTTCCCGCGCCGCTGGTTCCCGCTGGCACACCAAGCTGCAAAGGAGAGGGGCTCCCTCCGCAGGAATCCTGGGGCGCACGGAGGCCGGGCCTGCGGTGTGGGCACCGGGACGCCCGCTTGCAGTTGGACCCAGAGGGAGGAAGGCATGGCGCCAGCAGTGAGAACAGGAGAAAGGAGCAGAGACCTGGCCGGTGTCAGCCCCGGAGTCTGCTCCTCGGACCAAGAAAACAGGACGCGCCAGATGAGCCCCGTCCGTCAGCGGCGCTCCATGCTACCCCCGAGGCTGACGGGGGGACGCGAGGCTGTGCGCTGTGAGGCTTCGGGCACCCTCGGGCCCCCCCTTCCCTGCGTGGCCGGAAGCCGCCCAGCCCCGAGCCCTGACACACCGCCTGCCGGTTCACAGATCGTCATAAACACTGCTCCGAGCCTCAGTTCCAGCCCTCAGCCTCATAGATAAAAGTTCCAGAAGGAATGACTCTGCAGAAGCAGCAGGGAGAGGATCAGCTTCATGAACCCGTGAGTGTGAATCCTGTTTAAACACTGAGGATGCAAGGCCGCCAGCCGCTGGGAGCCTCCCGCCCCGGCAGAGCCCGCAGCGCATCAGACCACGGCCCGCCCCTCGCAGATCGCAGCTGGGAAACCCTGGTGACTGGTTGTCACAGATCACACGGCTCCAGACATCACCCTGTCGAGGGTGTGTATGTGCAGGTGCGTGCAGGTGCATGCATGTCTGTGTGCGCATGTGCATATGTATCTTCTGTGTGCATATGTGTGCATGTGCATGCATGCTGGTGTGCTCATGCACACCTGTGCACACGTGTGTGCCTTATGTTCATACATGTAAAGGTGCATTGCGGACACACGTGCATGCATTGTCTGTGCGTGCATGTGTATGTGCACGTCTGTGAACATGTGTCTGCATGCACACACCTTTGCGACTTGTTTCCAGACATATCATCTCTCGCTCCTCTCCAGGGGGGATGTTGAGCGGCTGTGATGTGAGGAAAGCTTCAGGCTGAACATGTGGAAAAGGGAGGTGAGAACACGTAAGCGAGGCTGACACGCTGGCTCATTATGCTGACAGCTTGGCTCCCACCGCGTCTCCAAGCCGAGCTCGCGAGCGTGTCTGTTCCGCTCCCGGGAGCAGATGCCGCAGCCGAGGAAGCCCTGGGTGCCGGGTGGGTGGGAGCGTGCTGCTCCGGACCTGGGCTTCCAGAAGCTGCCGGGGCCTGGAGCTGCGATCGCCTGGCTGACAGCGGCACCCAGCCTGGCCGGGGACACAGCGCTGAAGGTGGACGCAGACAGCGTCCGGCAGGGCGGGTCCTTCACAGCGTCCAGCACAGAGCGCGTTCCTCCTCCTCTGACGGGTGAGAGGGTACGGACCTGGGCACGTTCTTGTGAAGTTCACACGCGGTAGCGAAGCGGAGCGCTCAGCGCCCTGCCTGGGCCCAGGCGCCGGGTCCCTGCTGTGCGGTCCTATCCTCCCGGGCCCAGGCGCCGGGTCCCTGCTGTGAGGTCCGCTCCCATCCTCCGGGGCCCAGGTGCCGGGTCCCTGTGTGTGCGGTCCTATCCTCCCGGGCCCAGGCGCTGGGTCCCTGCTGTGCGGTCCTATCCTCCCAGGCCCAGGCGCTGGGTCCCTGCTGTGCGGTCCTATCCTCCCAGGCCCAGGCGCCGGGTCCCTGCTGTGCGGTCCGCTCCCCTCCTCCCGGGCCCAGGCCCGGGTCCCTGCTGTGCGGTCCATTCCCATCCTCCCGGGCCCAGGCCCGGGTCCCTGCTGTGCGGTCCATTCCCATCCTCCCGGGCCCAGGCACCGGATCCCTGCTGTGCGTTCCTATCCTCCCGGGCCCAGGCGCCTGATCCCTGCTGTGCGTTCCCATCCTCCCGGGCCCAGGCGCCTGATCCCTGCGTGTGCGGTCCGCTCCCTCCTGCTCTCATCACATCGCATCCCCCGCCGACGCCGCACAAACTCTCAGGAAGCTTCTGTGAACTTCTCTGAAGGAGACCATGTCCGCCTGCTCTGAAGGTGCTGAGGCGGGAGCAGCGCCGCCCGTAAACCCAGCGTGTGCGGGTTCCCTCGCCCACCCGGTGTGGAGTGCACACCCCCCTGAACACGGGCTCTGGTGGGTTGCTTCCCGGGCATCACCTCGGGCCCCACCCCTGGGGCCCCGCGCTGGCTGGCGGAGAGTTCAGAGCACACAGTCAGTTTATATTAGACCCCTAAGGCCCCTGCAACACACCGGTGATGGGCATCAGAGGACAGGAGGCTGTGCAGCCGTATTTGAAAGGCCGGGCACGTGTAGATGTTTAAAGAAACGAACTTTTGAATGCAGACATGACAAACTCAGAGGCAATCAAAAAGATCAGGCATAATTTAAAGCAAATGAGCCCTGGCCGGTGTGGCTCGGTCGGTCGGGTGTCGCCCATGCACCAAAGGTTGCTGGTTCGATTCCCCCGCAGGGCACACGCCCAGGGTGCAGGCTGATCAACGTTTCTCTCCCTCTCCCCTTCCTCTCACTCGAAGAAATCAATAAGAAATCTTTAAAAACATTATTCTTCTAAAAGAAAAGCAAAGAAAACTTAAAAAGTTGAATGTAATTCCTGGGGGGTTGGTTAAAGTGTTGAGATCCCCGAAAAAAAGACTCAGCACAGAGACACAGAGCGATCCGGGCGTGGGAAATGTGGGGAAAGGTTAAGAGAATAAAGCGGGGGGGGGCGTCCTACATCTAAGAGTGAATTCTGGGGGGAAAGGAAGGAAATGAAGGAAGAAGGGAGGAGAAAGGAAAGAGGGAGGAAGAGGAACAAGTGGAGAAACACGCCATTAAACGTGATGGCAAAAAAGACCGCTTTTCAGAACGAATTAAAAGCATGAATCATCACGGACCGAGAGCCCAATAAATTCCAATCCCGATAAACGTAAATAATTTACGACCAAGAGGCGTCCGTGGGGAATCATGACATTTGAGGCAAAAGAGAAGGTTGTAAATGCGTCCAGGTTCTCTGCGAGGTGGCGGGGGTACCAGCAGCGACCACGGAAACCATGGAACCCAGGCGGGAGGGCTCCGCCCTCACAGAGCCCCCCACCCCCGGGCGTTCCCCTGCAGAAACCTCTGGTGTGTGTGGGGGTGAGGGGGGGGGGGGAGACGCCACAGGGCCAGCCGCCGAGTGCCTGGCAACGTCTGGAAGGCAAGGCCCCGGGGAGTGTAGCGTGATGGTGAGCGCGGGGTTTCTGGGGCCACGTCGGCTACATGCTGTGAGGGAGTCATCCAAATAGATTTCTTTAAAAATAGGTTCTTACTGATTTTAGAGAGGAAGGAAGGGAGAGAGAGAAACATCAACATCGATCGGCTGCCTCCTGCACGCCCCCTGCTGGGGTTTAAGTCCGCACCCCGGGCCTGTGCCCTGACCGGGAATCGAACCCGTGACCTCCTGGTGCCTGGGCCAACCCTCAACCGCTGAGCCACGCAGCCGGGCTCAGGGTAGATTTGAAAGACTAATGGATAGAGGCACAGCTGTCTAGGGAGAGGGGCAATCCTAGCTCTGGGTGGTGGGCCCCCCTGTGCCAGGCAGGGATTTCAAAGATGGAAAAGTGCCCCAGCTGCTCCCTTGAGAGCCCAGAGCTCCGCGGTGACCAGCCTGTGACGAACCTGAGACAGACCTGTGGCTGCAGTCACAGTGGCTCTCCTGTGGGCTGGGCCAGCCCCTGCCTCTCACAGCAACCTGCTACCCTAACAATTTGCACGCCTGCTGATCACGTGCGCCCACAGGCAGGCCCCAGGTGCACTCACACACCCTCCATCACCTGCCTTCTCCGGGGCTCAGCTCCCTGCACGTGGCCTCTTGCCTCAGAGCCTGAGTCCCTCCCCCCACATCCCGTCACCCCTACTTCCCCTCCCTGTCTCCCTGGACTGAGTGTGTGTCCCCCACAGGCTGCAGCCTGCCCCCTGTGGGGCTGTTTGGAGCCAGGAGCTTCTGAAAAGTGACTCCAGGTGAACCAGGTAGTGAAGGCCCCGCGCTGATGCCGTGGGGGGTTAGGGGGAAGAGGGGGTGTCCAGGCCTCCCTCCTGGGAGCAGAGCCTGGGAGAGGCGGGGAGGGCCAGCCCGGCGCCCTGGCGGAAACCAGCCCAGTGGCGCCCGCCCGGGCCCCTCGGGAGCTGGGGAAGCAAACGCCTGCGGTTTCAGCCGCGTCCGGGCGTGTGTCCGCCTCAGCGCCCAGCTGTGAGTGCACGTCCTGCTGCCCCGCGCCCGGCCTCTCCACGCCAGCGGCTCCCGCGGCACTGGCCGGTCACTGGCCAGTCACTGACCCATCACTGGCCCATCACTGGCCGGTCACTGGCCCGTCACTGGCCCGTCACTGGCCCGTCACTGGCCCGTCACTGGCTGGTCACTGGCTGGTCACTGGCCCGTCACTGGCTGGTCACTGGCCGGTCACTGACGCGTCCCCGGGCCCCGCAAGTGGCTCGAGGGCCCGGCTGTCTTATGGACACGCGTCTCCCACATGAGGCAGAATCCCACGTAGCAGCCGGCGGCTCAGGACACATTGAACGCATGACCCACAGCCCCCGGGACAGCGTCGGGTGCGGGGCGCAGGCGGGCAGCGGTGACGGGCTGTCCCTGACCTTAACGCGCCCCCCCCCACCCCCGGTCTGACCCGCAGGCTCCGTGCCTCTCCGTCACCCGGGTTACGACTCATCCGAATTCTTACCTTCAAGACGACAAACACCAATAGTTCAAGCCTCCGCCTCCGCCTCCGCCTCGCGCAGGGAGGTCTGCGAGTTTCCAACACCGCCCACCGGGCCCGGGCTGCGGGCACCGAGGATGGAGACCCCCGGGCCCCCCCGAGCCTGCGTGTCCTCCGACAGGAAGGCCGCCCGCATCAGCCTGGGAGGGACCCCCAGCCTGCCCTGGAGAGCCCCCTGCCCCTCCCCCAGGAGAGGCACAACTTCCGGGGGGGGGGGGCGGGCCTTCCTGTTCTAGAAGGTACCTTTGGCTCCTCCCCGTCAGCCTGTCCATAAAGACCATTGAGCCCAGCCCTGGGGGCGGCTCAGGGGTTGAACATCGACCTGGGAACCAGGAGGTCAGGGTTCATTCCCGGTCGGGGCACAGGCCTGTTGCGGGCTCCATCCCCAGCGGGGGGCGTGCAGGAGGCGGCCGGTCCGTGGATCTCTCACCATGGATGTTTCTCTCTCCCTCTCCCTCTGCCTTCCCCTCTGAAATCAATACAAATATATATTTTAAAAGCTCATTAAGCCGTGTCCCCGTGTGACTTCTCCCGCAACAACAAGCTCCCACCTTTGCCGGGAGCAGACGAACATTCAAAGATTAAAAATTTTAAGCTATAAAAACCTCTGCGAGGAATGTCCCTTATTAGGGGAACAGCGAAGAAAAGCCACGTCTCCGGGGAAGCAGCCGGAGCCGAGCTCCGTAACGATTTCCAAGTTCAAAGCTGGGCTGCTCTATTCTTGCTAATGAGCCCCGCCCCCGCCCGCAGGTGGTGCCAGGCCCGAGGACGGAGCACCTGCTCCCTGGTGACGGCGCCGTCCGCCTATCCCCCCCTCCGGCCCCCGGGCGCCGCCGGCAGCAGGGCAGCTGCCACCACCCCAGCCAGGGGCCCGGCCCGGGTGGGGGCCGACAGGCAGGAGGGTGGCCCGCAGTGCCGCCTGCGCCCCCCTCCCCGCCCAGGCTGGGTGCTGTGCGCCGCCCGGTGGTCCGTTCTCCATCTGCCCAGGTGGGTTTCCCTTCGTGCAGCGTCAGGGAGTCCGCAGGCGGGAGGGCGACCCTGCAAACACCGTGCGCCGGCCGCCGGCTGTCAGGGCACGTGCTCGCTGGTCCAGTGACACCTGCCCGTGGCCACAGCCGGGCCCGAGCCGTGTCTGCACCGCCCACCATCAGGCTGCAGTGTGCACGTGTGAGATAGCGTGTGTGCATGTGTGAGACAGTGTGTGAGACAGTGTGTGAGACAGCGTGTGCACATGTGAGATAGCGTGTGTGCATGTGTGAGACAGTGTGCGAGACAGCGTGTGCACATGTGAGATAGTGTGTGACAGCGTGTGCACATGCGTGAGACAGCATGTGCACTGTGAGAGTGTGTGAGTATGTGTGAGACAGCGTGTGCACATGTGAGACAGCATGTGCACGTGTGAGTGTGTATGTGTGAGACAGCGTGTGCACATGTGAGACAGTGTGTGATAGCATGTACACATGTGTGAGACAGCATGTGCACGTGTGAGAGTGTGTGAGTATGTGTGAGATGTGTGCACATGTGTGAGACTGTGTGTGCGTGTGAGTCAGTGTGTGCACGTGTGAGTCAGTGTGCGCACATGTGAGACAGCGTGTGAGACAGCGTGTGTGGTGTATCTGGGAAGCACCCGCTCGCCTGAGGGCCTCCCGCTGGTCACCGCCCACAGCCTCCCTGGCCTCGGTGGGTTGGGAAGCCCACACGCTGTGGACACGTGAGGAAGCAGCTCAGAGAGGCAGGTGCCAGGCCTGGGGCAGGGGAACCGGGACGTGGAGGCCCAGCAGGACCTGCGAGGCTGAAGGGCTCAGGGAGTGAGGGGGTGAAGGGGTGAGGGGTGATGGAGTGAGGAGGTGAGAAGGTGGGGGTGGGGGGTGAGGGGTGAGGGGGTGAGGGGGTGAGAAGGTGGGGGTGGGGGTGAAGGGGTGAGGGGGTGAGGGGGTAAGGGGGTAAGAAGGTGGGGGTGGGGGGTGAGGGGGTGAGGGGGTAAGAAGGTTGGGGTGAGGGGTGAGGGGGTGAGGGGGTGGGGTGTGGGAGGGTGAGGGTGTAAGGACGGCTGGGGCGAGGGGAGGTGGGGTGATGAGGGGCGACTTCAGTGAAGTAGCAGTGCTTTAGGGCATGTATTTTAAGCAAAACCAAAATGCAGATATTCTAAGGATTCAAAATTCATTTAAAAAATCGAAACCAAATCCTATATTTAATTACCAAAGTGATTAAACATATTTAAAAACACCAACTGTAATGTAAAATTTTAAAAATATAAAGGTTGGTGCACACGGCTGTTCTATAAATTGTAGGGTGAAAATCAATAACATTCAAGGATTTGAAATAAACACCACACAGGATAAAATCAGTCACAAAATTAAAATGCATTTATTCCTTTAAAACGCAGCCGTAGGAAAACAGCACCTGCGAGTGGTTTTGCCCTTGAAGCCTGAGTTATTGTTATTTTTTTGGTTCAAATCTTTCCAGGGGCTGAAAACTGAGAGCAGCGGGAGGGGGCGGTCGTGTGACCAGCGGGGGGGGGGGGCCTTTATCCCCAGCGCCCCCCCTCAACCCCCCCGTGGGGTGATGTCAGGGTTATTGGGAGGCGACTGTTTGCAAAGACTGGTCCTTTTTAAAAAAGATATTTGTATTGACGTCAGAGAGGAAGGGAGAGGGAGAGGGAGAGAAACATCCGTGATGAGAGGGAATCGTGGGCCGGCCGCCTCCTGCAGCCCCACCCTGGGGATCGAGCCGCACCCGGGCCTGGGCCCTGACCGGAATGGACCCTGGCCTCCTGGTCAGATCCCCGAGGCTCAGCCCGGAGCCGCCGGCCAGGCAGGCCCTGTCTGACGACAGCGTCATATTCCCTTCGTCTTCGCCTTCCGAGCTGCGGCGGGCAGACGGCCTGCCCACCGTGCCCACCTCCATCTCAGCCCGCGGGTCCGGGTCCGGGTCCGGGTCTGGGTCTGGGTCCGGGTCCGGGTCCGGGTCTGGGTCCGGGTCCTGGTCCGGGTCCGGGTCCGGGTCCGGGTCTGGGTCTGGGTCCGGGTCCGGGTCTGGGTCTGGGTCCGGGTCCGGGTCCTGGTCCGGGTCCAGGTCCGGGTCCGGGTCCGGGTTCGGGTCCGGGTCTGGGTCCGGGAACCTTGGCACTTTGCCCGGAGCCTGGGCGCCAGCAGCGGCTCCGTGGGGGGAGCGGACTCGCCGGGTCCCGCGGGCTCCGCCGGCTCTGACCACCTGCTGCTCCCGGGGCGGCCGAAGCCGTGTCACAGCCTCGAGGTGTCAGGTGCCGCCTTTTGGTCGTGGAAACCGGTTCGCCTCCGGGGTCTTCACTGCGGTCAGGCGGCGTCTGGTGGTGGATGTGGAGGAGGCGCCGTGGTCACAGCTGTGCCGGGGGCAGGGACCGGGCCGCCCCAGCCCACGCCTCCGCCTCCTCCAGCCCGGGACCCGGGAGAAGCCCCCCCAGGCTCGCCCTCCTCCCCGAGGAGCGGGCGTGTGGCCGTCCCGCCTCATGGGCGCAGGGGACGCAGGATGACAGCCACGGCCGAGCCCGCCCTGTGGCTCCGTCACCGGCCCAGGCCCCGGCTTCAGGAAGCGCCGCGCCCGGGTTTCCGTCCCTTGGGGGCCAGTTAGGAAAATGCGTCACTTCGCCACCGTGAAGGGTGGCAGCGCCCGCCGCACAGATACTGATCCTGTGATGAACGCCGGTCTCCCCGGACGCCCAGCGATCAGGGCCGATGGGTCCCCCCTCGCCCCGCCCCCCTCTCACCCCGTCTGGCTTTCTGGGTGGCTGCTGTCAGTCCTAAGCCAGGGGGACAGTCCACACGGAAAACCCCTCCCCCGGGTCTGAGGTGACCAACCCGAGATACTTGGAACCTAGGAAGGCCCAGAAACCTCTCTAATTTGTGGTGCTTTTAAAAAGGTCAGCCCGGCCGGCGTGGCTCAGGGGCTGAGCGTCAACCTATGAACCAGGAGGTCACGGTCTGATTCCCGGTCAGGGCACAGGCCCGGGTTGCGGGCTCGATCCCCAGTGGGGAGCGTGCAGGAGGCGGCCGGTCCATGATTCTCTCATCATTGATGTTCCCATCTCTCTCGCCCTCTCCCTTCCCCTCTGAAATCAATACAGATATGTCTTTAAAACAATGTCAGATGAGAAACGGAACTCACTCCCTCCCTCCCTCCCTCCCTCGTCTGTCCCACAGTGTTGAGCGTCGCCCTGTGGGAGGCGCTGGCGCAGACCCCGGAGCAGCCCCCCTCGTCCCGCCTCACAGAGCGGGCCGGGCACCCACCTTCGCGTATCGCACACGTGTTTGTGGACTCCTACGGGGCCCAGAGAACACGTCCCGGGTCTCGTGAAATTTACATTTTATCGGGGACACGGCAGGTGAGGAAACAGAGACAGGTCCGGGGCAGGCGGTGCCTGTGAGACACACAGGAACACGGGGACGGGCTCAGGGTCGCGGTGCTGTCGGAGCAGCAGGCGGCCGTCGGGGAGAGCGAGGAGCGTGTGGGACCAGGTGGCCGCCGACCCCACCCTCGCCAGGCGCCTGTCAGGGTCCCCGCCGGCGTGTTGGAAGGGCTGCCCCTCGGTGATCCCCCGGGGCCTCTGCCGCCGGCGCCGTCTGCCCAGCCTTTGCCGGGTCTTAGATACTTTGCTGCAACGCGGCCTCTGCAACGTTGGAGCCGCAGCAGTGATAAGCGCAGGCCACGTGGCGGCGAGGCCTCGGAGCTCAGAGGGTCGGGCAGCCCCGGTGGAGCTGGCGCAGCTGCCGGGGGAGCTCCGTGCACCGACACTTCCCGTGGTCCCCCGACACCCGGCGAGCGCAGGAGGCGCTGTGCTCTCCGACGGGGAATCGGCCCCGCAGACAGTGCCGGGCTCCCTGGGTCGTGCCCTGCAGGTAGGGTCTTGAGCAGTTTGTATATTTTTTATTCCTTTATTTTTAATCTCCACCCAGGATGTGTTTCTATGGGTGCTAGAGAGACAGGAAGGATGTGAGAGAGAAACATTGATCGGCTGCCTCCAGGACGCGCCCCAACTGAGGATTTAACGCGAAACCTGGGCATGTGCCCCGACGGGGAACAGAACCTGATGCGGGGGGGCGGGGGGGGACGAGGGGCCACAGGACGATGCTCCACCCACTGAGCAACCCAGCCAGGTGGCCGGTGCTCGTGCCTCAGGCTGAATTGGAGCCAGGACTGCGCCTTTGTTCCAGGCTGGCGTGCTGTCCCCGAGCTCCCGGCACACAGTGGGGGTGCAGGAGGCTTGGTTATAGGGTGCTGGGCGCTGAGCGTTTCCCCCTCTGCTCCCCGTGTGGGGCCTGCTCCCCGACCGCCTGCTGCGGACGGCGCCTGAGCGGTGACGTGTGGTGGCTGATCGTGCAGAAGTGACGCAGCCTCCAGGCCACAGGGACAGCCGAGCACCGCCCTGGCCACGGCGCCGCCCTCCGTGACGCAGGCCCCAGGGACACGAAGGGGGCGGGAGAGACGGAACCGGAAGGAGCCTCGTCTCCGTGTCCGACCTTCTCGCTCGGAGGTGCGGCCTGGACCCGCGTTTCTGACCTGTCACCGGCTTCCCTGGCGGCCAGTCGGCGGCCGCGTCCCCGGGTCAGCGGACGGGGCTGACCTTTGGTGTTACGCTCCCCGTGGGGGAGTCAGGGCGCTTGACCGTGAGCCCAGCCGTGAGCGTGATCAGCATGAAGGCTCTCTGGTGATTCCCTGCCTTTGGCTGTAAATTATCTGACCCTCTTTGTCTGAGAGCTTTTACGGGCCCCGTGCGGCCCCAGGAGCGCGCTGAGATCCGGCCGGGCAGGCGGGGCGTCTGCGGGGAAGGCCCGCACGTGGATGCGCCCCGGGGGCGGCCGGCGCCGAGAGGCCAGGGGAGGCCCCGCTGGCCGTCAGGGGCTCCCTGCAAACCCGGCCGCAGGCCGCGGTCAGGACGCGGTCCCTCCAGGTCCACTTCGGTCCAGGGAAGAGGAAGGGCTTGGAGGGGGGCTCAGAGGCGTCTGCAAACGCCCCAGGGGCAGCCTTGGGGACCCCCCCACCCGGGGTCCTGTGAGCGGAACGTGAGCGGCACCATCGTCGCCCGGGTTCTCAGGACTTTGGATTCAGACGGACACTGCGCCATCGGCTCACTGTCCCTTGTCTCCCTTTGGTGGCTCAGCCTGAGAGCTTGGGGCTTTCCGACCTCCATGATTATGGGAGCCAATTCCTTATAATAAATCTCACACACACACATGCACACATGCACACACGCACAGACACACCACATTCATGGGCCAGAAGACTCAATATTAAGATGCGAACATTTCCCTAATTTGCTCTACAGATTTAATATAACCCTTATCAAAACCCCAAATGTCTCTTTTTTTAAGGATTTTTAAAAAATTTATTTTTATTGATTTCAGAGAGGAAGGGAGAGGGAGAGAGAGAGATAGAAACATCAGTGATGAGAGAGAATCATGGATCGGCTGCCTCCTGCACGCCCCCCACTGGGGATGGAGCCCGACACCCGGGCCCATGCCCCGAGCGGGAATCGAACCGTGACTTCCTGGTTCACAGGTTGACCCTCAGCCGTGGAGCCGCCAGCCGGGCTCCACACAGTTTATAGAGAGAAGCACATCACAGCCGTGGGGGGTGCGTCTCTGGTCCTGACTGTCTGGGAGTTTGGGGCGAGGACGGTGTGACTGCAGAGCTGCTGGGCTTAAAGCTCTGGCCGGCCTGGGGGGAGGGAGGCGGGAATCGCGCCATCGGAGGCCGCGGAGTCCACTTCCACTTGAGACGGGCGTCTGTCCACAGATGCTCTCCTGTGCGAGGTGGTGCGTTTGCCGAGAGGGAAAGGCTGCTTGCAGCCGATCCTCCCAGCGTCCTCGCCGCCTCGCCGAGTGGATTTCGGAGGCGCGACCCCATCATTCCAGAAGTGCCTCTTTGTAAGTGCGATTTCTGATCCTGGCTTTTCAATTACTTCCCTGGTCCTGCGGAAGGAGAGTAAATATTGCCTCGGGCGGATTCACGCTGCGGAGTCCAGGGTCTGAGAGCAGACAGGTGGGGGAGCCTGGGCCGGAGGGAGGGAGACGGGAGCTGTGGGCGAGGCGGGCGGGAGGCGGGGCGAGCGGTTTCCGCCGCCGGAGGATCCTCTTCGGTGGGAAGGGCAGCGGTGGACACGTGTGTCCCGAACAAGCCTGGAGCCACCCGGCCCCTCGAGGGCCGTGACCTGACTGACGCGGTTGGACCCGCGGGACCTGGGTGGTGAGGCCAGAGCTGGAGCCCTGCTGAGGAGGGGTGGCTCCGTGGGGCGCCTGCCTGCACCCCCCACGGAAGGCCGGCCGAGGCCAGGTCCTAGGGCTGGACGAGCTTCCGGGATAACGAGGGGGGGCCAGACGCCAACCACGCCAGCCCCACAGGCCCGGCCCCGCAATGAGACGCTGGACAGGACGTCGGAGCGCAGGGAGCATGACCCTGGACGTCAGGCCCGTGGTGCGGTGGGGCCTGGAGCTGGGCTGGTGTGACTGGGAGAGCCGGCTCAGGACACGCTGGGCTGGCGCCGGGCATGCGGCTGGCACAGCAATTGCCCCTGGAAGGGCTTGCTGAGCCCATGGGAGGAGTGGTCTCAGCTATGGGCACAGGGCGGGGGAGGGGAGGGGTCTGAGCCATGGGCACAGGGGAAGGGGAAAGGAGGGAGGGGGGGACCAGAGGCTTCCCCCTGCGTGGCCGTGGGAGGAGCGGCCGGAGCAGGAGCCGAGGGCACTGATTCATGGTCAGTGTCAGGCAGGGCGGCCTCCGGGCCTGCCCTGTCCTTGCTGCGTCCACGCTGCTTTCCCGGCTTGGATGAGCTGTCACAGCCGCTTGTCAGATCTGCAGGTGGGCGCTGGGACTTCCATTTTCCTCCGGAAACGTCGTAACTGAGGGCTCTCCCTGCTCCCAGCACCTTGCTACCCTCAGGGCTCACAGCAGGCCTCGCGGGAGGCGGCCCTGGCCTTGGGTTCAAGGCCCCCAGGTGCCCTGTCTCGGGGAGCCTCATGGGTGCAGAGCTGAGCTGCCCTCCGGGCCCAGCGGACACACCGCCTCCCAGAGACTCCTGCCCCGTGTCCGTGAGGGTGTCCTGGGGTCCCGGCTGGTGGCTGCCCTGGGTCTCCGGCTGCAGTGAGGGTCGGGGTGCCCCCCCCACATCTGTCTTCGGCTCAGGGACCAGGAGAGCCCTTCCCGCTGGTTCACATTCAGGGCAAATGAGGCCAAGACGCACCCCGGTCGCTGTGACTTGGCACCAGCAGGCGTGTTCGCCTCCATGTGGGCGTTTCCTACACATGAAAGGGACGGCGATTAGAAAACACGGAGACACGGGCGCACCCGCCTGGCACGCGCCCCCGGAAGGACCGCTGTCAGCGGGGCGCCGCGTTTCCCTGCGCATCGCGTGCTGACACACACGCACCTTTCCCAGGTGGAGCCGTGGGAGCAAAGCTGCCCCCCCCTCAGGCAGCCCCCCACTCTCTCCCGGGGCCTTGATCCACCGTGAGCTCCGCAGCCACTCCCCTGACCCACGCTTCCGTGTGCCTCTGTTAAAGCAGTGCGGTGTGGACGTGGCGGGTGTGGGTCCCCGAGCCGTGGCAGCCGGAGAGAGGCGGGCAAGGCTCAGGCACTGACGGGCTGTCAGACTCCTCCCCACACACGCCTTCCCACGCACGTGACACAGAAAGGAAGGCCCCAGCTCCCCACGTCCTGTAACGTGGCCTCTGACTCGGTTCACCCGTGAGAGTGAGTCCCGTGTGACTTCATTTGCACGGACTGGGTCGCTTGGAGGTGAATCAGGAGCGACTTTTCCCCAGCGGACGGGAAGCAGGAAGGGAAGCGCGTCCGAGTTCACGGGAGCCCGAGGGTCTGCCGGGCGGGTGGGAGGGCGGGCCGATCCCGGGCACCTGGACCCCGGGCCAAGCGGCTCCCCTGCCATGGCTGAGCCGCTCCTGCGGGAGGAGAAGGCGGAGAGCGTGCGGGCCAGCGGCGCCCCTGGGAGATCCAGTCCCAGCGGCCACAGGGCCCGAGGCCGGGTGTGGCCAGGCCTCCGCGGACCCGGTCAGGGCTCTCGGACCCGGTCAGGGCTCTCGGACCCGTGGGGTCAGGGCTCTCGGACCCGGTCAGGGCTCTCGGACCCGGTCAGGGCTCTCGGACCCGCGGGGTCAGGGCTCTCGGACCCGGTCAGGGCTCTCGGACCCGTGGGGTCAGGGCTCTCGGACCCGCGGGGTCAGGGCTCTCGGACCCGGTCAGGGCTCTCGGACCCGCGGGGTCAGGGCTCTCGGACCCGCGGTCTCAGAGCCTTTTATTCTTCAGTCAGGCCGGCCGCTCGCCAGGTGTCTCCGCTGGCGCCGCGGGAGAAACCAGCGCGGGGGGGGGGGGGGGGGTGCGAGCTGTTTGCTTGGCGCCTCGTTGGAAAGCGCCACGGAGTCCCCCAGCCGCACGTCACCAGCCCGTTCCCCACGCACTCGCCACGCTTCCTGGAACAGCGCACGGAGGTGAGCTGAGCGGCCTTGTTTTGTCACCGGCAGGCGGGTTGGTTCCAGCAGGAGACAGATGGGCCCGGATCCACGGCGGCGCCGAAGCGGCCGCAATCTGTTGTTTTGGGTGACGCCTCGGGAACATGGGGCCTCGCAGACAGGCAGTCCCGCGAGGAGGGCGGTGTGGGAGGCGCCAGGGGCTCCTCGGATAGCTCTTCGGAGCGACACCAAACTTGTTTTTGAATGTTCTAATTATATATTTCTATTGATGTCAGAGAGGAAGGTAGAGGGAGAGATAGAAACATCAATGAGAGAGAATCACGGATCGGCTGCCTCCTGCACGCCCCACACTGGGGATCGAGCCCACCACCCGGGCCTGTGCCCTGACCGGGAATCGAACCCTGACCACCTGGTTACACCAAACTTGCAAAGGTGAGCGGCACCGTGGACTCAGGGACATGACTCCAGAGAAGGAAAACCAACCCCGATCCCTCTGTGAACAGCCCTCCGCACACGCGGGTTCCTTTATCCTCCGCTTGCTTCGCTAGCGTGGTTTCCTAACGTCACACGGTGGTTTGGGCGGCGTGTTCCCTGCGTTCTGTATCTTCCCATGTGCACGCGTGACCTGTCAGTGGCAAACGTCGCGCCCGCCGCCGTTGCCCCGCCTCACGGGAAGCGTGTTAAACGCTGGGGTCGCCGGCCTCTCCGGAGCAGGCACCGTTCCTGAAAGTCTAATCCCGGCCCCGCCGGTCCCCTCGGGCGCGGAGGCTGCCAGGGGCTTTGCTGGGAGAGACGGGCTCGCTCTGTTCCTTTTCCTCAGATCGTCTGCCAGCTCCCCCTGCGTCACCCTCCTCAGTGTTTCAGAAGCTCTTTCAAGTCGGAACGGAGGACACAGCCAGGTCAGCTCACACTCAGCACGCTCCCCCGTGCTTTCCCGGGACGCGCCTTCCTTCCGTGGGCACAGAGCACGTGGTGGGGATTCCTGATTCATCACAGGAAACAGGAGTGAGCTCAAAACGTTTATGAAAATCATAGTGTTCACTGCTTTATCAGAACACTCCTAAGTAAAAATGGTGTTACCTATCTGGATATATATACTAGTATATATCATCTATCCACCCAGCCAGCCATCTATGTATCCACCCATCCAGCCATCCATCCACCATCCATCCACCCATCATCCATCCATCCATCCACCATCCATCAATTATCCATCTACCATCCATCCATCCATCCATCCATCCATCCATCCATCATCCACCATCCATCCATCAATTATCCATCCACCATCCATCCATCCATCCATCCATCCATCTATCCATCCATCCATCATCCACCATCCATCCATCAATTATCCATCCACCATCCATCCATCCATCCATCCATCCATCATCCGCCATCCATCCATCCATCCATCCATCCATCCATCCACCATCCATCAATTATCCATCTACCATCCATCCATCCATCCATCCATCCATCCATCCATCATCCATCCATCCATCCATCCACCCACCATCCATCCATCCACCATCCATCCATCCATCCACCATCCATCAATTATCCATCCACCATCCATCCATCCATCCACCATCCATCAATTATCCATCTACCATCCATCCATCCATCCATCCATCCATCCATCATCCACCATCCATCCATCAATTATCCATCCACCATCCATCCATCCATCTATCCATCCATCCATCATCCACCATCCATCCATCAATTATCCATCTACCATCCATCTATCCATCCATCCACCATCCACCATCCATCCATCAATTATCCATCCGCCATCCATCCATCCATCTATCCATCCATCCATCTTCCACCATCCATCCATCCATCCATCCATCCACCATCCATCTATCAATTATCCACCTACCATCCATCCATCCATCATCCACCATCCATCCATCCATCCATCCATCATCCACCATCCATCCATCCATCCATCCATCATCCACCATCCATCCATCCATCCATCCATCCACCATCCATCCACCATCCATCCATCCACCATCTATCCATCCATCCACCATCCACCATCCATCCATCAATTATCCATCCACCATCCATCATCCACCATCCATCCATCCATCCATCCATCCACCATCCATCCATCCACCATCCACCATCCATCTATCAATTATCCACCTACCATCCATCCATCCATCATCCACCATCCATCCATCCATCCATCCATCCATCCATCCATCCATCATCCACCATCCATCCATCCATCCATCCATCCACCATCCATCCATCAATTATCCATCCACCATCCATCATCCACCATCCATCCATCCATCCATCCATCCATCCACCATCCATCCATCCACTATCCACCATCCATCCATCCACCATCCACCATCCATCCATCAATTATCCATCCACCATCCACGCACCTATCGTCCTGTAGGCAGTAGCTCCACCGCCAGAGCATCTGTTCACGCGCTCTCAGTGTTGCTTCCTGCTCAGCAACTGTACTGAAACTCAATCAGGCGGGTCCCAGGACTGCTTTCCGGGGTTTCCTAACGGAAAGTGGACTCATGGGAAAGCAGTCGGTAGGCATGTGTGAATGGCACAGTCACAGCCACCCACTCGCTTTGGAAACTAAAAAAGGAGGGCAGGCCGGTGGTTCCTGAGCCACCAGGGGCTCTGAGGCCGGAGGGTGCTACTGGACCTGGGCAGGAAGGCGACAGAGGGACGAGCACCTTACCGGGCTGCTCCAGAGGCAGGAGCTGCTGCGGGGACAGCGGTTCAGGTTCTGGGGGAGTTCACAGCAATAGCGACCCGAATCTTTATCAATAACCTGCCAGGCGCCTGGCTGACATGGGTTACCCTGCTGTCTCGGGAAGCTGCGAGGGACAGAGCCGGGGACTAAGTGCAGCCTCGTCCCTGTGAGGTGGGGACAGAGGCCAGGCGACCACGGTACAGGGGCCCGTCTTCCTGGCCGCCCGTTGGGTGGGGGCTCGGTGGAGCGGGGCCCATTCCGTCTCCTTCCCGACACGAGCTCCAGAAACACCCTTTCCTGGCGATAGACCTGGCGGGTCAGGCTCCTTCCTGACGACCTCGGGCTCAGGGCAGGGCGCCAGGGTCGGGCGTCTGGGCGCCTCCTGAAGAGACGCAGGCGCACGCAGCGGCAGCACCCGGTGAGCTCTAAAGGGACAGGGTGCAGGGGCGAGGAAGGGCTGGGAGGGGGCCAGCTGGCTCCACGGGCTGAGCTGGGCGCACCCTCCACCCTCCACCCTCCACCCTCCACCCTCCATGCCCCACGGCTGGGTCTGCCTGCACAGGCCCCTGCACACAGCGGGTGACAACTGCTGGGCCCAGAGCAGCTGTGGCTCCCACAGGCTTGGGTGTGTGTGTGTGCGGCTCTGTGTGTAGTTGTCTGTGGTATTGTATGTGGTTGTGTGTGTGGCTCTGTGTGTAGTTGTGTGGTTTTGTATGTGGTTGTATGTGATTTGGGTGTGTGTCCCATGGGAGCTGGAAGCACATGTGCGCACACATGCATGCACACACACACACACACCTGCATTGGTGACCATCCTCCAGGCCCTGACACTCAACCCTGCCCTTCGTGTCCTCATCTCAGGGCTGAGCTCTCCGCCAGGGGCTCAGTTCAGGCAGCTGCTGAGGCCGCTGCCCCGACAGGTCCCCATCAGGACATGGACCCCGAGTGTCATCTTCACCCACAGCTCAGGGAGGGTGGGGTGCAGGGGACCCATGGCACCCCCAACCTGGCGGCTTCTGACACACGGGAGACCCATGTTGTGTTCAGTGCCGCGACCCCAGCCCCATGGGCGCGGCGGTGGCAGCAGACCTCGGTGGCACTGAGCCTGCCTGGCGGCCGGCTGCACCCGAGGGTCCCCTCCCTGCCCTTCCCTGTCCCGGGGACACATGATGAGAATGAACGAGTCACCTCTGAAAGGCGCCTGAACCCCCAGAGCCCAGTGAACATACTTAGTCCTGGCCTGGAGATTTCTGCTTGCCTTTAGCCAATAACCATATAATATAACCATGTTTCCACGATATATCAGCACGACAAGCTGCTGGCACCCACTCTTCCATCAGGAACCTCAGAGTCCTCTGTCCACTGGGTGGGAAACCCCACGGTGGCGGGCAGGGGTGAGGGGTCGCGTGGAAGGCAGGCTCTGGGGCCACCAGCCCACCTCCCCATGCGGGGCCGGGCCAGGTGCCCCCCCAGGACGCCTCCAGGGGCTCAGCATGCTGCCCCCGGGTGGTGGGTCGTGGGGGGGGGCAGGCGCTCCCGCCTCCTCCCGCCTCCTCCCCCCTCCTCCCGCCGTGGCAGGTCCCCAGGGGCCCAGCCTCTCCGGCTTTCAGCGCCGGCCCGGCCTCCTCTCTGAGCCTCCGGCTCCTTCCCGCCACCTCGCCCGGGGGCAGGCTGCTGTCACCCACCTGCCGGGGATGCAGTCCGACACCTGGCACATCCGGCAGCCAGTGACCCGATTAGGCAAGACAGACGGTCCCAGCGGGGCCTGAGCTGGCTGCCCTCCAGCTGCCCCCCGGCTTCCCCCGGCTCTCTGCCGCCCGCCCCACCCCTGCATCCCCGCACCGCGTCCTTAGCCAGCGCCCCAGGAACTGGGACGGCCACGGACAGCCAGCCGCCCCTCCTCCCCTCCTCCCCTCCTCCCTCCTCCCTCCTCCCTCCTCCCTCCTCCCTCCTCCCTCCTCCCTCCTCCCTCCTCCCTCCTCCCTCCTCCCTCCTCCCCTCCTCCCTCATTAGACCCAAAGGAGGTGTCAGCTTCGCAGGGAATCAGGCATCGCCCGGAGCGAGCCCACAGCGGGACTGGCACAGGGCGGGTGCAGTGTGTGGGCGGGGCTGGCGGCATGACAGCGCCTGTCACTGAGCAGAGGGGCAGCACCGTCCTGGGGTGCTGGGAGGCCCCCCGCCGGCCTTTGGTGGTGTCCTCACGCAGGGAGCCTCCGGAGGCTGAGGCAGGGGGCCCCAGGTTTGAACGGAGTTGGCCAGGCCGAGGGGGTGTGGAGCATGTGGTCTCTGAGGGGGGGTTCCTGGAGGGGACCCACAGTTTGCCCAAAGTGAAGGGGGTGCTGCAGATCCTCATCCCTAGCATCTCGGGGCCTTTTCATTGCCGTCGCCTCCTCGTCCACCTTCCCCTCCACCACGTCCCGGTCCAGACACGACGCCTCTCCTGGCGGCCCAGCTGCTCCACCCCGAGTCCACAGCCCGGACCACAGGCCCCGTCACAGGCACCAGCCGCCCGGCCCCCGAGGCCAGTGGGTGGGAGAGGCGAGTCCGTCAGCCCTTTGCACACGTACACCCTGAAGTGCCGTCGCACGGGCGCTGTCGGGAGCAGATGCGGTGACGTCTCAGAGACCCACGTGGACGAGGGCCGGGTGCCTGCGGGGCGGGCCCGGCGAGGCGGGCGAGGCGGCCACAGACCGTCATCTCAGAATGAAGTTTCCGTACGCAGTCGCGCTGCCTCTCGGCCAGGCCGCCATGAAACGAATTAACCTCTTTGTTCCTCAGTCTCCTCTCCGGTGATGGGGCAGCGCCTTCCTTTGCAAACGGCCTCTTTCTCTCCAGGGATCCTGTCTGCCGCGCGATGACCCAGTGGCTCTGAACCGCCGGGTGCCGGTGGCGGCGGGCGGGCCAGGGGCTTCCAGATGTCAGAGAGGAGACCCCGCGACTGCGACCTGGGCTGGGAGCGAGCGGGGCTCAGACGCGGGCCCCCCAGCCCAGGAGGCTCCTGTCTGCCCCGCCGGGGCCACAGTCTGCCCTCGGGGGACGCCCACGGCTTCTCACCAAACCCAGGACGCTCCCTGCAGGACCAGCCCGCCCCTCCCGCAGCCCATCGCCCGGCCGACGTTTCTGAGAACCTACTATGTGCACAGGACCGTTTCCCAGCCGGAGGCCAAGCACCTGGCTGTGGGGCAGGTCACGTTCCCGCGTCTCTGCCCGCCTCACCGGCAGGAAGGGGCAGCCACCGTCCCGCCCACGGGCTGTGTTAACGGTCGGGTGCTGACGGCCAAGGCTCACTTCCTGCTACGTCCCGCTCACCCCTGGGCTGGTGTCACACGCATCCCCGGCCCCCAGCGCCCTGGCTGCTCCGGTCCTGGGGGGCTGACTGCTCCTGCACCTGCACCCCCTCCCGCTACTCCTTCCAGGAAGCGCAGCAACAGGTCTGGAAATGGGGCGGGACCACGGCACCTACTGCACACAACTCTTCATCGTTTTTGTTTTTTATAAATATATTTGTATTGATTTCAGAGAGGAAGGGAGAGGGAGAGAGAGAGAGAGAGACATCAATGATGGAGAGAATCATGGATCGCTGCCTCCTGCACGCCCCCTATTGGGGACCGACCGCAACCTGGGCCGGTGCCCTGCCCGGGAATCAAACCGTGACCTGCCTCACAGGTCGATGCTCAACCCCTGAGCCCCGCGAGCTGGGCCAGCGCTTCGTCGACTTGAACCAAGGCCCATGTAAGGCGGCCTGGCCAGCGGCCCTGCCTCCCTCGGGGGGGCTCTGACCTGAGTCCCAGGGTCCCGGGGCTGGGACGTGATCGCCTCGCCGACCTGCTGCCCTCGACAGTGGCCATGTCCCCCCTCAGAGCTGATGTGGACACTTCCCACCGTGTGTGGGGTTCTCATTTGTAAGTGACGCCCTCCGGGGGCCACGGACCCAGCACCGGAGAGGGCGGCCCTGGGAGGGGGATTTGGGGTACAGACCCCACCAGCGCCCTCCCGTCGTGCCTCTTTCCTGGCGCTCGGGGCTTGAGGGACAGATCTTACCTTTTCTCTCGCGACTCAGCTCCTCCGAGAGGAAGTGGAAATGTTACTTCTCGAGGCCAAACGCCAGTTCCATGCGCTTTTCTACGAGCGGGAACAGACCTTTTTTCCTTTTAGAAAAATCGAAGGTGGCTTTCAAATGTCAACTTTTTAGACTGAGGACAAACTGCCTTTTAAATACCACATCGTCTAGGATTTATGCTTCTGTGTTTCACCCGCACCGTCTTCCCCCGAGCGCACCCCGCGCCCCAGCATCAGGGACGCCCGTGGGTGGGGGAGGGGGGCCTGGGGGGTTAAATATGTTTTTATTGATGTCAGAGAGGAAGGGAGAGGGAGAGAGAGACATCAATGATAAGAGAGAACCATGGTCGGCCGCCTCCTGCACGCCCCCCACTGGGGGTCGAGCGTGCAACCCGGGACCCTTCGGTCCGCAGGCTGACGCTCTATCCACTGAGCCAAACTGGCCAGGGCTCTCCATCTCTCTCTAAGGTCGCTGGTCGTTGGATTGAGGGCCCGCCCAATCCAGGGTGATCCCATCTCAAGATCCTGAACTCGATGCACCTGCCAAGACCCTCCTTCCGAATGAGGTCGCCCGCGGGCCTGGGAGTTAGGGCCCCTCAGCCACTAACGGGGCGAGGCCTGGCCCCCGGGGGCGCTCGGTCCCGCAGCAGCAGCTCTGAGCCTGCGTCTTGGGAGGAATAACAATAAAGTGGTAACACCGCCCCGGCCCGCGTCTCCGGTCGGCGGGCGTGATGGGCGCGGAGCGCGTGCCCGCACAGGCGGGTTTGTCACAGCAGCCGTCTCCCGGCTGCACCCACACTTCACGGTGATTCCCGTCCCGCACAACCCGCTGGCCGGCCGTGAACACCGGGTTAAGGCACCTCCAGAGGCCGAGGGGGAGGCCGGCGCGGAGGACGTGGCTGGTGCTCGGTCCAGGGGCGAATCTCGGCGCCGGTTCTGAGGCCGCCTGAGGTGCTGCCCCGGTCCCGCTCCTCGGAGCGCCGGCCGGCGGTGATCACAGCTGTTGGGGCAGGAAGGCTCCTGGGACAGTGCTGCTGGGGCCAGAGTGGCGGCCAGGGTGGGTGGGGGCCGGGGACCATGGAATAGGATCGCCTCCCTGTCTCGTGGGCGGAGTCACACTCGGGCGGATGTGCCGGCTTCATCCACAGCCTCCACATGGTGCATCGCGGGAAGGACGGGTGCCACCGCTGCAGAGACGGAGGACGGAGCTGGGACGTTTCAGACCCGCGGCTGCAGCGGCATGGCTGCTATACCAGCCGCCCCCTCCCTCCTGAGGGCGCGGGGAAGGGCTGAAAGCCAGCGGTTCTGAACACACACACACACATGCACACACACACACGCACGCACAGGCACACGCTGACACACGCACGCACACATGCATGCACGAATGCGCTCACACATGCACGCACACGCACACACATGCATACACACGCGTACACACACAGACACATGCACACATGCACACACATGCACGCACGTGCACACGCACGCACATGCACACGCTGACGCACGCACGCATGCACTCATGAATGCACACACACGCATGCACAAACACACACGCACAGACATGCACACACGCACATGCACACGCACGCACAGACACATGCACACACACGCGCGCGTGCACAACTCTGTGACTGGAAACCATCGCCCCTCCTGCCTCTGTGCCGACGTGGGACAGATGCAAAGGCTGAGGCCTCAGAGCAGGTGAGCCCAGGGGCCGCCTGGACCAGCCGCGCACGGGTCCCCCTGAGCGACACCCCGGATCTTCTCACCTGGCTTTGCCGCCCCCCCCCATGGGGACCAGGGGCTGCCGGGCTCCATCCCATTTCTCATGCCTTCCTCCCTGACATCAATGGAAACATATATGTTTTTTAACTGATGCTCTGAAGTCGCCTGCCCTGCGGCCTCACTGTGGCCTGTGACAGCCAGAGGAAGCCCGCTGCTCAGCAGTGCGGACCCGGGTGAGACACCGGAACGGCGGTTGGGGTGGGGGTGGGGGGTCCAGCTTGGCTCAGAGGCGAACCGGCTCCCGAGCAGCACGCAAGCGCGTCCCTGGACGACATGCTGCTCAGGCTGCGCTTTCAGGGCAGGAGCGAGCTGCCTCCAGGCGGGTGCAGAGTGATCCCTGCGAACAGATGACCGGCGTCTTCCCCGAGACGCGCAGGCGCCTCCCTGGCACCGGCTTTGGTCAGGCTCTGCTCCCCCCTCCCCTATCCTCCCTCCCCCGCCCCCCAACCCCTCCCCACTCCATCCCCACGAGGGCGCTCCCCGGGCTCCAGGAGAGAACCCCCAGCCTCATCCAACAGCGCCCCTAAATGCTCCCTCCTGCCCACAGCCCACGCCAGGTGCTGGGCAGAGCGCAGATGCCTCAACACGCGCTGACGGGTGTGCGCTCAGAAGCGAGGGGCCGGCGGTGTAATTTGCTTTCAGAAAGCTAGAGCAACACGGCCGGTGTGGCTCAGTGGATAGAGTGTCAGCCCACGGACTGGAGGGTCCCGGGTGCGATTCCGGTCAAGGGCACGCACCTCGGTTGCAGGTTCCCCGGCCCTGGTCAGGGCGTGTGCAGGAGGCAAACAGTCGATGTGTCTCTCACATCCATGTTTCTCTGTCTCTCCCTCTCTCTCTCTCTTTCTCTAAAAATCAGTGGGAAAATGTCCTCAGATGAGGATTAACAACAACAGCAAAAGCACGTGGAGCCATTGGACACTGGACTTGACAATACCCTCAGGGGCCCTGCTTTGCCCGGGACACCCCTCCTCGCACCGGCGATTCTGGGATGTGGCCCCCCCAGGCCCCCCCGCCAGCAGCCGTGGCGTCTTCCCTCCCCGCGTCCAGCAGCACCAGCAGCAGCCCCAGCCTGTGGGCTGCATACCCCAGCGTCCCGGGGGGAGGGCCCCGTGGGTCTAACTCAGGAAGGGGGGGAGCCTGGTCCCCTCGCCGCCGGTGCTACGCGAGGCGGGGGGAGCGCGGGAAATGTGCCCGCACTGTAGTCGCTGGCCACCCCTTCGTTCACACGCCTTCTCGGTTTAACTGATCAGAAGTGACGGGAAAACCAGCTGAGCTGGGAACAGAGGAAACTTCCCCTGAAGTGCCACTGGGCTGTTTTCACGGGGACACGCCAGCGATAAGGTTCACGGGACAAAATCAGCAACAGCTGACGAGTGGAGGCGCAGATGCCGGGCGCAATGGCTCTGGGTGTTTGCGATGCCCTTGCTTCGCGTTACGGGCAGCGCCTGGCCAGAGCGGTCACCGTGGGAAACGGGCGCTGGCAGAAACATACTCACGCCTGTGGATTCTGTAAGTTCTGAGAAGGAGCTGTATGCTAGTGCGCACTGGCTGGATACGCTCTCCACGTGTGTGTACCTGTCGGGGGACCCCCCGTGGGCGTACAGCACTGTCCGCAGCTCCGACAGACACCAAACCACAGGTCAGGAAGCGCGCTGAACAGCAAGCAGATCAAAAGAGAAGAAAATGCCCCGGCACCTGTGAGACCCACCCCGTCAGGCAAAGAGCAGGCCGCACGGAGCCGGGGGAGCACGGGCGGCGCCTCGCCCCGCGGGAGCCGGTGGGGACTCAGGAGACGGCGCTCCGGAAATCACGCCGCAGAGGGAAGCATGAAACCTGTAAAGCGTTGATTTTTTTTTTTTTTAATCCAGAATTTTACCTGCAATGAAATTACTCTTCAGAGTGAAGGAAGGAGGGCGTTTCAGAAACAAAAAGCCATGGGCAGCGTCAGAGAAGAGCCGCCACAGGGACCGGGCAGCTCTCAGGACGGAGGGACGCCCGCCGGACACGGAGGCCTTGCCGAGAAGGAGCCCGTGGGCCTGGAACATCCACTTTGGTGCTTCTGACCCCGACCTGGCTGAGAGGATGAAGGTGACGACATGCGGGCGGATGGGTGATCGCAGCGTCCGGAGAAGGCGGGAGGAGGGGCGGGGCAGCTGAGAATGTTTCCTTGTAAGGTGCCCGCCCACCCGGGCGGCCGTGTTGTGTTATTAGAAGGGGACTTACCGTAGTTAAAAATGTGCATTGAGCCCTGGCCAGTGTGGCTCAGTGGATAGAGTGTGGGCCTGCGGACTGAAGGGTCCTGGGTTTGATTTCCGGTCAAGGGCACAGGCCCGGGTTGCGGGCTCGATCCCCAATAGGGAGCTGCAGGAGGCAGCCGATCCATGATTCTCTCTCATCATTGGTGTTTCTATCTCTCTCTCCCTCTCCCTTCTTCTCTGAAATCAATAAAAATATATATATATTTTTTAAAAATGTGCATTGTAGGCAGCCACTATTTTAAAATGAATATAATACACACAGCGAGAGGCAAAAGGAAGCGGAATCTTACCAAATGCTCTGCGGAAACCAGACGAGACGGAAAACGAGGGTGAGTCTAAAACAGAAGCGGGGAATGCGATGAGCAGAAACCCGTTAAAGCAGGACAGCGGTTCACGCGATTATATTCTAAGTCGCTTCATCGGGAATGGCTCAAAGATGCCGGTTAAAGTACAGAGGTGGGCAGAGCGGAAAAAAGACCCACGTGTTGTGTTACCAGCGAGAGGCCCACTTTGCATGTAACTAGTCGGACAGGCCGAATGTCGCGTAGAGACGGATGGAGCCCCTGCCTTCGTGCCAGACGCAGCCGACGTCTGTGAGGAAGACCCGCGGGGTAAAGGGGGGCTTCACACAGGGTGAGGGGGTCCACTCGCCAAGACGGGACCGTCTTAAAGCTGCAGGCACCTAATACCAGTGTCACGGGCGTCAGGTGAAACTTACAGAGGAAACAGACAGACCCCCAATGGCGCGGGATGACGGCCCTGGCAGCGAGGGACCGGTGGCAGCGGCAGGAAACCGTTCGAGGCGGACTTGACCTGAACAGCCCGCCCATCAGCCGGACCTGACTGCTGCCTACAGAGCCTCCCTCCCGCCTCCACATCCCCTCTGGTTCACGCCGTGGCCACAGACGCACCTTCGCAGACTGCAAAGTCCACGGATCGCACAAACTCTGCTCCAGGCCACGGGATCCGACGAGAAGCGACCGGCGGGCAGACAGGCGCGAGGCGCGGAGCGACTTGCAGATTCAACAACACACTTCTCGGTAACACGTGCGTCAGGGAACGTCCTAAGGAAGATGTTTTAAAAATGGAGCCGAATAAAGATATTATCAATCAAAATTTGTGGAGGTAGCAAATCAGTGACTAAAACAAAAATGATCAGAGCAGCTGCATATGTTAGGGAATCAGGAGAGTCTGGCGTCGGTCACCGAGTCTCCCCCATCAAGGAACTAGAGAAAGGGGTGCAAGCTAAGCCCAAAGCAGAAAACAAGAAAAATCATAAGAAAACAGCAGAAATCGGTGAAGTAGAAATCAGGGAAACAATAGAAGAAACAGCGAAATGGAAGGTGGGTTGTTCGAAGAGATGGATGAAATCGGTGAATCTCTACAGGAAAGAGATGACACACCATCAACATCATAAGTGAAGTGGGTTCCGGCCACGGACCCAGGAACAGGAATGGGAACAGGAAAGAGCCGACAAACAGCTCCACACCCCAAGTTGATGTTTTAGATAAAATGCGTCAATTCCTTGAAAAAATACGAACGGTTGAAACACATGCGGCAATAGATCCTTTGGGCGTGAATAGGCCTGCGCACCTTAGAGAAGCTATCAATCATGAGCCACCGTAACACACCTGGCCCAGGTATCTCCCTGGTGAACCCGACCAACAGTTGAGGAAGAAATGATACGGACGGTCCCCAGTTTCTCTCCCCCCCCCCCCGCACCCCGAGGCCAGGGCCCCCCTCCTCCCCAGCCACCCTGTCAGCCAGGAAGAGGCGCTACAAGGATCGCTGCCTCCTGCACACCCCACACTGGGATGGAGCCCATAACCCAGGCCTGTGCTCTGACGGGGAATCGAACCCTGACCTCCTGGTTCATAGGTCGACGCTCAACCACTGAGCCACGCCGGCCAAGCTTTTCTTAATTTTTAATTTTTGACAAACATATTTCTATTGATTTCAGAGAGGAAGGGAGAGAGAGAGAGAGAGAGAGAGAGAGAGAGAGAGAGAGAGAGAAACATTAATGGTGAGAGAGTCATTGATTTATTCATCATTTTTCAACAAAGGACTGCGTTCCCATGGGCACTGGGATCTGCAAATCTGTGTCCTGCAACCCTTTCCCCCCAGGCTCAGGGCTCGAGATGGAGCAGAACTAGGAAGGACCCCCACCCCTCGCAGCCTCAGGCCACACCCGGGGGTGGGAGGGCCACCGCTGGGGCCATGCCAGGGCTTAGTGCCAGGCCCGCCCTCGCCCTCCCACCTGGGGAGACCAGGTCCCCCCTCCCCCTAGTCTCCCCGCCGGACCTGCGGGGTGGAAGGCAGGTCACTAACGAGGGTGAGGACCAGTCCAAGCTGGACCAACCCGTGGACAGTTCCAGACCCCCCACCCCAAGATCAGACGGGGGTCTGTCCGAGGAACCCACGTGCCCGTAGCGGGAGGGAGGGCCCACCCCGGCTTCTGCATTTGCCCCAGAGGGGCTGGTCCCCCCCCCCCCCCGCAGGATGAGGAGGCGCTGAGAAGTGAGCTGACCGGAGGGGAGTCCTGGCGTGTCACGCGGCCTCATTAGAGCCGTTCCGGTTTATTTTTAATTTTATAAGCTCAGCTAATGCTTGTCTAGTTTTGAAATGTCTCCCAAACCACAATAATGAGGCTATAAACCCAGAAAGTGATGGGATTTGTAAGCCTCAGAGCCGCCAGGAGAGGGGCCGGGGAGTCTTGTGCGCGAGGCCACGGGCGCGGAGAGAGGCGCTCCCCAGCCGGTCACCTGGGAATGAGGGGTGCCTCTGAGCAGCTGAGTGGGGCTCCCACTCCTCCGGCCCCTCCCCCGCGCACCACGGATCCAGTTCTGCATGTAACTGGTTATAAGGCTCCTGAGCCCTGCACAGGCTGGGTGAGGGGGCTCCCGGATGCCAGTACGGTGAGCTGTGTATGCGCACACACACACACACACACACACACACACACACACACACACAAGTGACAGCAAACAGCCCGGAGCACAGGGCACAGGAGGACCCCGGTCCAGAGCCCCAGAGCCGGGGCGGATGAGGCTCTTGCTCAGGAGAATCCTGGAATCTTCAGAGCGAGCGCCGGAAAGCGGGCCCTGCAGCCCTGAGTCTGTGGGAATCGCTCCTTTAGCCCGTGTGTGTGTGTGTGTGTGTGTGTGTGTGTGTGTGCACGCGCGCGCATGCAGGAGGCCGCTGATCCATGCTTCTCTCTCATCAAGGTTTCTATCTCTGTATCCTTCTCCTTTCCTCCCTCTAAAATCAATAAAAACATTTAAAATACAAAGAAACCCCAGACACAGCGGCCTGTGTGTCCCACAGCGAACACCCCACG
Source organism: Myotis daubentonii (assembly GCF_963259705.1). Lineage (NCBI taxonomy): Eukaryota > Metazoa > Chordata > Mammalia > Chiroptera > Vespertilionidae > Myotis > Myotis daubentonii. The sequence goes on from NC_081841.1 coordinate 1,241,338, forward strand.
CAGTCTGTGGGCAGCCGCAGCCGCAGGGCCCTCTCCTGGCGTCAGGGAACCGCCTTGGACAGAAAAATGTGAATTTTCAAGACGCACATGGAGGGTGGGCAGGGCCTGGGCGTCCGGGTCTCCAGGCTCCCTCAGAGGATCCGAGGAGCAAGGGGCACTGTCCAGGGGTGGGCAGCTCCTGGGCTCTTAGCAGGGAGGGTGTCGCTCCCTCTAACGCTCTCAGGGGTGTGTCCAGCCAGGACTGCCCTACCTGCTGCCCCCTGCTGCCCCCAGCTGCCCCTGCTGCCCTCACCTGCCCCCAGCTGCTCCCGCTGCCCCCACCTGCCCCCACCTGTCCCCTGCTGCCCCCCGGCTGCCCCTTAGCTGCCCCCTGCCTCCACCTGCCCCCTGCTGCCTGGCCATCGGGGGCGCTGGCCATGAGAGGCCCTGGGGCAGGAGGCTGACACAGGGACCAGCCAGGCTTTGAGGCTGACGAACGGACAGAGGTGAGCTCTGGGCTCCTGGGTCACTCAAGTGGGAGTCCCACGTCCCAGCAGCACCCTCGTGCTCTGTGGGGTGAGGGTGCCCTGGTGACACGGCGACCTTGGGGCCCGGGCGTGGCCAAGGACAGCTAGCAGCAGGCTGGGAGCCTGGCCACCCTTCCTCCAGGGGGTGAAGTGAGCGAGGTCTCCTCCCCCAGCTGTGCTAAGAGGGCGGCACATTGTAGGTGAGAGCAATCCTTCCCTCACGAGGAGACACCCCCCCCCTCCCCACACACACACCAGCCCCAGGACTTCCCCCTGCGCTTTCTCACTCAGGCCTGGGAGCGGGGGGCACGGGTTTGGACTTGAAAGGAGCCTGGAGCTTGGAGACGAGAAGCGAGAAGCCGCTGGGCCACAGGGTGCGTGTCCACACCCTGCCGGACGCTGCCCAGCCCGGAGCGGGCTCCTCCTCCGCCCCTCCCCTCGCTCTGACCTGTCCCCCCCGTTCTTGGGGTTGGTCTCCGCTCCTTTTTCTGTTAGAAAACCTGTCACATCTCATCACACATTGTCACCGGAGCCTCACTTACCAACACCCTGTGCTGCGATGACAGGGGCACAGGAAGTGTGAACAGGCGAGATCCCCCCAAAGTCACATCTTCTCAGGGACACAGTCCATGTGTCGACATCGTGGACGGGGCCACGGGGTCTCCTGTAGGTTTCATTGAGGGTTTCGGGCCTGGCAAGTGACTCCATGGCGGAAAGATCCAGAAAGATGGTGCTGATCAGCAAAGGGGGGAGGAGGGAGCGTCAGGGGGCCTTGGGCTGGGGCACCGTGTGGGGACTTGGCGCCCACCCCGAGCGCGAGGGCCCCTTGTTCTCGGGGGAGAGTCCTCCCCTGTGCAGCATGGGGAGGACTGGTTCCCAGGCCCTGCACCTGCAGGCACCCCCCGGAACTGCCTTCTAATTCCAGGGCCAGCGCCCAGGGGACAGGGGCGCGGAGCCCAAGGCGATTCATCACTTTGGTCTGGGAAACGGCTGGCGCAGTTATCTGATGCCCAGTTCATTCCGTGAGCACCTACTGTGTGCAGCACGGTCACGGCTCCAGCGGGAGACACACAAATGGTGCCTGTGGTTGAGGGTTGCCCATGGCAACGAGGCCCACTCGGCCCAGAGCCCGTACCTGGGCACCAGCACCCTGAGCAGGTCACCTGGCAGGGCCGTGGGAGGCGATGTCGCCAGCCACCTGCTCCAGGCCAGGAGCCGGGGCTCAGACCCCTGGTGCGACCAGGACACAGCGCCCTGGCCCCCGAATCCAGGTCCCGCAGGAGGGCAGGATGGGGGTGGAGAGAGGAGTCAGGACCAGCAGTCTCAGACCCCTGCTGCCTGAATGACTCACCTCCTGCGAGCCACGCCCCTGGGAGCCACTCCTCCCTGGAGCCACACCCTCAGGTCACGCCCCTTTGGAACCACGCCGTTTGAAAGCCACGCCCACTGGGAGCCACCCTCCCTGGAGCCACGCCCTCGGGCCACGCCCCTGCAGACTGATGCCCCAACCACAGGGCACAGAGCTCCACCGACCAGGGCCGACCAGTGACCTTGAGTAGGACCCCGGCGCACCCTTCCCTCTGCCCAGGCCTTTCCTCGTCCGTCCGGGTGGGGGTCTCGGGAATGAGGGAGACAGCCGTGCTGAGGGCTGCCGTGGGCAAGGCGTGTCCGAGCCCCGGCCAGCCGGCCACTCGCACCTCTGTGTGTGGCTCCGGCAGCACCTGCCCCTTCACCTGGGCTGGGGGAAGGGGCGTGAAGGGGCAAAGACAGAAGACACAAGCCAGGGCAACAGCCTTAGTGAGAGGTGAGAATTTAGAATTAACACCCAAGAAACCAAAGCAACCAAGCGATGCACTGTTACAGCCACAGACGCGTCTCATAGCCCAGCTCTCCCTTCCCCTGGGGACCGCTGCCCCTCCCATCTGCTGGCGGCGGGCGCCGCAGGGGAGGGGGTCCGGCAGGAAGCAGAGGGTGTCTCCCATGTCTTGGGCAAGTACATCCTGAGCCCCCCGCCCCCGCCCCGCTCCCCGTGAGCCAGGGGAGTGTGAGGGCCGAGGGCCCTGAAGGATGGACCAGGGTCATGGCCAGGCTTCGTGGCGGAAGGTCCAGTCGCCTGTTCAGGAAGGGCTTGGGGGCAGTGCTGAGGCAGGAGGCCAGGTGCGTGTCCCAGGGGGAGCTGACGGATGTGGCTGGGGGTGGGGAGGTGAGTGAGACTGGGGGGCGTTTCCGGACGAGCCCCCTCCAGGCCTTGCTGTACGAGCTTCCTCCCAGCCTCCCCCTGAGCTCCCCCCGCCTGCCGACAGCTCCTGGTGGGACACCACTTCTCCGATGACCCCGCACGCGGCCTTTCGTCGCGGGACATAAATCTCTGCTGATGCACTGACACTTTTTTAAAAAGTGAGGGTCTAAGTCAGAGGAGGGGGGGCCTTTGCTTCTGTCTTCGGGGCTCGCGCGGTGAGTAATTTCCTCGGGGTCGCTCTGGGCGTCGCCATCGATCCATTAGCGGGAACGTGGCCGTGGCCCCGTCCATTAATCCGGGCTCCCAAATCCGAGTCATCCCTCAACACGTGGGGTGAGAGCTGACATCATTGATCCGACTGTCTGGAAAATTCTATTATGACAGCGCTTTCGCTAACCATCCAACAGAGAAAGAAATCGTTCGGTTCATCGCGCCGTTCTCACTGTCTCCAGGCCCGACACCGCTCCTAACCCGCCATCGATCAATGGGAAGTTAGATACTTAAGTGCGTTTTTAATGACTTCTCGCCGGCGCTGGGGACACGCGGACGGAAGGAGTGGAGGCCGCGCCCGCCCGCGCGGCCCATCTGTCTCCATCGCTGGCTCATGAGGGCTCCCCTCCCGTGGCTTTGCTTCGGGCGGTCATGGGAGTCCGTGGAAACGGACTCGGATGGAGGCGCAGAGAAATGGAAAGTTTAACACACAAGTCGCTGACGTCGTCTTGGAACTGATCGCCTCTGTGCCCTCTGAAAGGTCTCCCCCACCCGGCTGCAGGGATGTCACTCAGAGACTTCAGCCGACTCTGCGTGCCTGCAAAGGAGCCACGGGAGGGGTTGCGTTGCAAACAGCCCAGGACGACTATCGGGGCAGGAAAAGAGGTGCGAGCCCAGGCGGCTGGGGGGATCGCGCAGAGAGCGGCAGGGACGTGTCTGGTCACATGTGGTCCCCCCATTCTGTGGACAGGGGACCACGGCCCAGCACTCCCCACTCTGGTTCTGGGCTCTTCCTACCGCACACCATGGCCTTTTGCACCCAAGGCTCACAGTACTAGCCCCGCTTCCACGGGACCATGTCCCATGAGGGGTGCGAGTCTGTACCAAAAAACAGTGGGTAGCTGCTGGGCCCTTCTGGGCGTCAGGGGCAGCTGCAGAAACGCCTCCTAAGAGGGAGAAGAAACAAGCCTTCTAAACAGTAGGGGGTGGGTCTAAGCCGAGTCTCTTCCCCGAGGCCTTGCTAAGGACAGACAGTCAACCACATATTGTTCCAGCTCAAAGAGACTACGGTTCCTCCTCAGGGGCGGGCAGCACTGGCCTGGGACCGGACCCCTGGGTTAAGATTCTGCAGCAATTGCCTGCAGACAATGGGCCAGCCACCCAGCCCACCTAGGCTTTCCGTTTTCCCACACCGAGGCTTTGTGAAGGCACTTTCCAGCTCTACCATCCTAGGATTGTTTCTTTGATTTTTTCACAAGTGCTTGGTGGGCGAGAAATCGCGCGTTCTCACCCGTGTCCCAGACGTGGTCCTACTGGCGATAATGAATCACATCCGGACATCCGTCTTGTCTCTGTGCTTTGATGCTGCCTTTGGTTGCCTCCCACAAGCCCACGCTCCCTCGACTGCTCACCTCTCTGCGGATGAAATCCACCCCTGAATATACGGAACCTTGAGGAGCTAACCTCCCCCACGGCCACCCAGAGCCACACGGAGCTGCTCCTTCGCCGAACACTTTTAAGCAAACATGTCTTCGCTCTCAGGTGACTCGAGCGCACCCTGGGTGGTCTTGTCGGTCATCGCGTCCACTTTGCATTCCGCCCTAGAGGAGACCACTGTCTTCTGCATTCGCTCCCGTGGCAGCTCAGATGTTTGGTGTTTGTCTTGACGTACTTCACGTAAAAGTGGAGGACACTGCCCTGGCCGGTTTGGCTCAGTGGATAGAGTGTCAGCCTGTGGACTGAAGGGTCCCGGGTTCAATTCCGGTCAAGGGCACATACCCAGGTTGCGGGCTAGATCCCCAGTAGGGGGCATGCAGGAGGCAGTCAATCAATGATTCTCTCTCATCCTTGACATTTCTAGCTCTCTCTCCCTCTCCCTTCCTCTCCGAAAGCAATAAAAATATATATTTTTAAGTAGAGGACACTGTTAAATAGTGAAACCACAAGCATAGAGCAGGAAAGGGTCATTGGTGGTGTTGCTTTAGGAGCCAGGCCGGTGCGTGATGAGGAGCGTAGCTGCATCAGGTTGGATTTGGTTGTGACATGGTTATTCTGGTAAAGCCGGGGAGAGAGGGAAATCCTGATTTTGTCCTAGTGGTGGATGGTGAAGGCATGGAGAGTAATAAGAGACAGGGAACTAGTGTTTTCTCTTTTCAGTGACATCTCAATACGACACTCCGCTCTGCCACTTCCAACAACCCATGTTTACGGTCATCCGGTCCGCGGCTGTTTCCCTGGGTGACTGTCGCTGATGTGGCTGTCGATCTGCCTGTGGGCGCGTACACCCACCGCCGTGCATGCGGCCGGGCTATCTGTCTGCTCCGTCTCCGCGGACCCGCCGTGGGCCTCCCTCACAGCCCCTCGGCCTCGGGGCGCGGTTTGCGGAAGGTCCCGGGGCATGTGTCCCCTCGTCCGGGTTTAGCCGACGGCAGCCTGATGAAGTAATGTAGACATTTCGATATCCTCTGTATTTCCGGACATTGATCGTCTAGAAACTCGATCAGATTCAGGGTTTTTTTTTGCAAGAGTATTAATAGATATTTTACATTTCTAACTCAGTGCCCATGGCCGAAACCCGTTAATCCATCACGGCTTAAAAATTGTCATATTCAAGTATCACAATTTCTTTCTTTGTTTTTTGGTTTTGTGGTTGTTAATCCTCACCCGAGGATATTTTTACATTGATTTTCAGAGAGAGCGGAAGAGAGAGGGAAAGACAGAGAGAAACATGGGTGTGAGAGAAACACATTGATTGGTTGCCTCCTGCACCAGCCCCAACCAGGGCCCGGGCCGGGGAGGAGCCTGCACTGAGGTACGTGCCCTTGACCAGAATCAAACCCAGGACCCTGTGGTCCACAGGCTGACGCTGTACCCACTGAGCCACACCAGCCAGGGCCACAGTCTCTTATTTATTCATCAACTGGAGCAGCTGGAGCAAGAGAAACTTCCCCCCATTCACTACTTAGTTGCCTTGAGATACATTCAAACCAACACTGTTCCGTCTCCAAGTTACATGCGTTTATCCCCGAGTCCCCTCCGACGGCGATCGTCGCATTACGTTCTGCGGGATTATGACGACTCACACGTTTACATCTGTCTGCTGTCCTCCAGTGCAGGCAGTGAATGTCCCGTTATTGATCTCAGATCCTTTCCTGGGCGTGTGCCACCTGACCGCTGCCGCTGCCGGCTCCCCGCTGTCAGCCAAGGAGCACCCAGGCCTCTCGCAGCCTCTGCCGCAGCTTGGCCGTCAGCCACCTCCGCAGCGGGCACAGGCTCCTCAGGCCGCGGCCGGCCGCAGCCACTGCACACACCTCTCTCGGAGTCCCCAGGGGAGAGTTGAGCAAGAAAGAAAAAAAAAAAAAAGCAACAACAAAAACCGTAGAACAGTACTACTGCGCGCGTCTTTTAAAAGCGCAAAAACAACGCACCGTGTGTCCTATGTCCCATCAGATGCATAGCTCACACCCCGCACAGGAGCCCAGAGTCAGGCTGGAGGCCGTGGGCGGGGCGGGCGGGGCCAGAGCGGACTCGGTGTTTAAAGGAAGCGAACAGCCTCTGTGTCAGGGCCTGACGGGCTGATTCCTGAACGTCTGTCCTCTGACGGCCAGAGAGTTCATAAGGAAGCGAGTGAAGGCGGGTCCGAGGAGAGGCGGTCGTGGCCGGGGGAGTGGATGGGCAGTGACGGCCACGGAATGGGTGTCTTCAGGGCAGGAACGCGATGGGGAGCCCACGGGAGGTGCACACACCTGGGAAGGCGCTCAGACCCCTGAGTGGTCCACTCCTATACACACACTAACACTGCTACACACATACACACCCTAACACTGCTACACAAACACACACACTGATGCACACACACTGCTACACACACACACACATACACACACACACTGCTACACACATACACACACTAACACTGCTACACACATACACACCCTAACACTGCTACACATACACACACACTGATGCACACACACACTGCTACACACACACACACACTGCTACACACATACACACACTAACACTGCTACACAAACACACACTGCTACACACACACACACTGATGCACGCACACTGCTACACACACACACTCACACTGCTACACACACACACACATACTGCTACACACACACACTCACACTGCTACACACACACACACACTGCTACACACACTGCTACACACACACACTGCTACACACACACACTGCTACACACACACTGCTGCTACACACACACACACACTGCTACACACACACACTGCTACACACATACACACACTAACACTGCTACACACACACAAACACACTGCTACACACACACAGCTACACACACACACACTGCTACACACACATGCACTCCGCTACACACACACACTGCTACACACACACAAACACACTGCTACACACACACTGCTACACACACACACTGCTACACACACATGCACTCCGCTACACACACACACTGCTACACACACATGCACTCTGCTGCACACACACACACACTGCTACACACACAGCTACACACACACACTGCTACACACACATGCACTCCGCTACACACACACAAACACACACACACACACACAGTGCTGCGCACACACGTCCAGGAGCTCCACGCAGAAGGCTCGGGGCTGGGACGGGGAGGCCTGCATTGTCCACGGGCCCAGCGCTGCCCAGTGCGGTCAGACCAGCAGCCGGGCGTCAGCGGTGCTGGGCGGTGAGAGCCGGGTGATGGGGCGTCGCCTGCCCGGGAGACTCGCCTGTCTGCTCTCCACGTGGCAACCAGAGTGAGAGCCAGCGCCCCCCTTTAAAAGCAGGTGATAAACAGGGTTAGACGTGCCTGTGCCGCCCAGCCCAGGGGCTCAGCTGGCTGAGGTCGCCCCGGGCTCCGGAAGGTGCCGGCTGCTTCCGGTCGGGGCGCCCACCGTGGTGCGGGGTCTGCTCCCTGGCCGGCCGTGCGGAAGGTGGCCATCCATTCCCCCCCGCCCCCCAGCGTGTGGGACTGTGACGAACTCACGGGTTTACGCTCTCGGTGTCCCCGGTGCCCGGCAGTGGCCTCCGGCTGCCTCCCGTGGGCACTGTGCTGGGTGTGTGCAGTGTCGCCTGCTCGTCCGCGTGCAGAAAACCCTCCAAATGGTCTTAAGGCCTAAGATGAAGCACAAGTCCCTTCTCCGCGGCCGGGAACCCTTGTCAAGGGAGGCACAGTTTTCCCATAAATACCGCTCCACAAATACCGCTTCTCCTCACTGCTTCTCAACGCGATTTGATTTATAAAAATTCAATTTACACAGAACTTTCCAGAGAGACATTTATTGTGGACGGCGAGGCGCTTGGCATTTGGTTCTACGATCGATGAGTCTGGACGGGTTTTGCGTGGAGGGTGGATGTGGCTCGGCTGGAAGGGGTGGGCCCTGCGCTGCGAGCCAGCCGGGCGACCCCCGGGCCCACGGCGAGGGGCGAGGTCCCTGCTGAGCGGCACAGCGCGCAGGGCGGCGGCCCCCGAGAGCCGGTGGAGCGGGCGCGGGAGGGCGCCCAGAGGGCACGGGGGGGGGGGGGGCGGGGGGGCGGGGAAGCAGCGATCCTGTGATCTCCGGAACCTCAGAGCGTCCGCCAGGTACGACGCGGCCAGAAGGCTGCCCAAGATCATGATAAAGGCAGCAATAACTATTACAATCGGTAATGAATTACACAAATTACCACGAAGAATCACCGTAAACCCACAATCCTAGCAGGTTAAGAGGACACACCTCTCCATGACAATAATAATAATTGTACCTGATAACTGTCTTCCCCAGTAGGATATGCAGATGAGGGCGGGATGGGGACAAGCGTGGCCCCCCCCCCATGGTGGAGGGTCTCCTGGAGTCAGGCTCCTCGGATTTCATTTCAGATTTGGCTCCCGCTCAGGCCAGACAGGCGGCTTTCCTAACGCCCGGGGGCAGAAGGCTCAGACACGCACACATGGACAAGCGCAGCCGACACCCACTCCTGAGAGCCCGTGAGAGCCAGGCTGTGGCGGGGGGGCGGACACCCACTCCTGAGAGCCTGTGAGAGCCAGGCTGGGGCGGGGGGGCGGACACCTGCTCCTGAGAGCCCCTGAGAGCCAGGCTGGGGGGGGGGGGGACACGCGCTCCTGAGAGCCAGGCTGAGGGGGGGGCGACACCCGCTCCTGAGAGCCTGTGAGAGCCAGGCGGGGGGGGGAGGGTGGGCGCAGAGGTTCCGGGACTGGGAGGCGGCCGGACGGGGAAGAGCTGTGTCCTGGCTGAGGGGTCAGGGCCGCGGCCTCCCGAGGGCCAGTCTCCTTGGGCGGAGGGCCCAGCCCGAACCCGGCCAGCCCTGGGAGGAGCCCGGATGGGGCTCCTTGCCTTTAGGAGCCTTTCATGGGTGAATGGGAGTGGCATCGTCAGAGACCAATAGGCCGCCATCTGGGCGCCCAGGTCCGTGGATATGCCCATCGAGGGCGCTGTCAGGGTCCGACACAGGACGTGAGAACAGCACCTGCAGACACAGGACGTGAGGACAGCACCTGCACACAGGACATGAGAACAGCACCTGCACACAGGACGTGAGAACAGCACCTGCACACAGGACGTGAGAACAGCACCTGCACATAGGACGTGAGAACAGCACCTGCACACAGGACGTGAGGACAGCACCTGTGACACAGGACGTGAGAACAGCACCTGCAGACACAGGACATGAGAACAGCACCTGTGACACAGGACGTGAGAACAGCACCTGCAGACACAGGACGTGAGAACAGCACCTGTGACACAGGACGTGAGAACAGCACCTGCACACAGGACATGAGAACAGCACCTGCAGACACAGGACGTGAGAACAGCACCTGCAGACACAGGACGTGAGAACAGCACCTGCAGACACAGGACGTGAGAACAGCACCTGCAGACACAGGATGTGAGAACAGCACCTGCGACACAGGATGTGAGAACAGCACCTGCGACACAGGATGTGAGAACAGCACCTGCGACACAGGACGTGAGAACAGCACCTGCAGAAACAGGACATGAGGACAGCACCTGCAGACACAGGACGTGAGGACAGCACCTGCGACACAGGACGTGAGGACAGCACCTGCAGACACAGGACGTGAGGACAGCACCTGCACACATGACGTGAGGACAGCACCTGCGACACAGGACATGAGAACAGCACCTGCGGACACAGGACGTGAGAACAGCACCTGCAGACACAGGACGTGAGGACAGCACCTGCACACATGACGTGAGAACAGCACCTGCGACACAGGACATGAGAACAGCACCTGCAGACACAGGACGTGAGGACAGCACCTGCAGACACAGGACGTGAGGACAGCACCTGTGACACAGGACGTGAGGACAGCACCTGCAGACACAGGACGTGAGGACAGCACCTGCACACAGGACGTGAGAACAGCACCTGTGACACAGGACGTGAGAACAGCACCTGTGACACAGGACGTGAGGACAGCACCTGCAGACACAGGACGTGAGGACAGCACCTGTGACACAGGACGTGAGGACAGCACCTGCAGACACAGGACGTGAGAACAGCACCTGCACACAGGACGTGAGGACAGCACCTGCAGACAGGATGTAAGGACAGCACCTGCAGACACAGGACGTGAGAACAGCACCTGCGGACACAGGACGTGAGGACAGCACCTGTGACACAGGACATGAGAACAGCACCTGCGGACACAGGACGTGAGAACAGCACCTATGACACAGGACGGGAGAACAGCACCTGTGACACAGGACGTGAGAACAGCACCTGTGACACAGGACGTGAGAACAGCACCTGCGGACACAGGACGTGAGAACAGCACCTGTGACACAGGACGTGAGAACAGCACCTGCGGACACAGGACGTGAGAACAGCACCTGTGACACAGGACGTGAGAACAGCACCTGTGACACAGGACGTGAGGACAGCACCTGCAGACACAGGACGTGAGGACAGCACCTGTGACACAGGACGTGAGGACAGCACCTGCAGACACAGGACGTGAGAACAGCACCTGCACACAGGACGTGAGGACAGCACCTGCAGACAGGATGTAAGGACAGCACCTGCAGACACAGGACGTGAGAACAGCACCTGCGGACACAGGACGTGAGGACAGCACCTGTGACACAGGACATGAGAACAGCACCTGCGGACACAGGACGTGAGAACAGCACCTATGACACAGGACGTGAGAACAGCACCTGTGACACAGGACGTGAGAACAGCACCTGTGACACAGGACGTTAGAACAGCACCTGCGGACACAGGACGTGAGAACAGCACCTGTGACACAGGACGTGAGAACAGCACCTGCAGACACAGGACGTGAGGACAGCACCTGCAGACACAGGACGTGAGGACAGCACCTGTGACACAGGACGTGAGGACAGCACCTGCAGACACAGGACGTGAGGACAGCACCTGCACACAGGACGTGAGGACAGCACCTGCACACAGGACGTGAGAACAGCACCTGTGACACAGGACGTGAGGACAGCACCTGCAGACACAGGACGTGAGGACAGCACCTGCACACAGGACGTGAGGACAGCACCTGCACACAGGACGTGAGAACAGCACCTGTGACACAGGACGTGAGGACAGCACCTGCACACAGGACGTGAGGACAGCACCTGCACACAGGACGTGAGGACAGCACCTGCACACAGGACGTGAGGACAGCACCTGCGGACACAGGACTTGAGAACAGCACCTGCAGACACAGTGCGAGTGGCCGGGTTTCAGGTTGGAACCTTCCGGTGGGAGGACAGAGGGGAAGCGTGAGGGACACAGTTAGAGGGCCCGGGGCTGGGTGCTCCCAGCGTGAGGGTGAGGGCACCGCTCTGCCCGGTCCCCCGGGTCCCCGCCTGTCGCTGCTCATTGGCCGAGGCCTCGGGAGACGGAGGCCGCGGCACTGCCTGCCACACGGAGGCTGGACACGGATGGTCGCCATCCCGCTGGGCGCTGCTCCCTCCGGTCCCGTTGTTTCTCAGATGCGCCTGCTCTCCGCCCTGCCATGCCACTGCTTATTCTGGGCTTGGGGGATGGATCTGCATTTAAAAACTTGCTTCATAATCACCCACATTTGCATAATAGAAGCTCTTCATTAGAGCAGAGAATGAAATTAGTCTGATAATCAAATCGATTCATCTGCGGTGTCTGCAGAGGGTGAGGGCCGCAGGCCTGGCTGACAGACAGGCGCCCGGGGTGGGGGGCGGCCCGCCTCTGCGTCTGCGGTGCGGGGAACTTCAGAGGCGGAAGTCGCCTCTTCGCTCTGCGGACGGCGGGTCCAGGCGGCTGCCCTGGCCCCGGGCGGCACCGATGTCCCGGACGCCCTCGCGTTTCATGTCGGGGCACAGATTCCGCATAAAACCCCCTGGAGGAGGATCCCCAGGTGGAGTTTCCTAGCAGCTGCACCAGGACCTTCGGGAGTGAAACAGGCAGAAATGAGCCAGCACCACCCTCACCACACACATGCACATGTGTGTGCACCTACATGCACATGGCAATAGTATCATGCATGTGTGTACATATATGCATATATGCACATGCCAACCATCTTACATATGTGCATGTACAAGTACACATGCATGCCCCCTTGTGCACACACCACACACACATGAGCATGCTGCATCACACACACCGGCATGAGCACACACACATAAACTCATGCATGGACACACCAAGCACACACGAGCAACCACATCACACACATGTGCACCCTCACCACACACATGCGCATGGCAACAGTATAATATATGTGTGTTTATGCAAGCATTTATGCACATGCCAGCTATCGTACACATGTGCATGTACAAGTACACATACATGCACCCTTGTGCACACACCACACACACATGAGCATACCACACATAAACTCATGCATGCACACACCAAGCACACACAAGCAACCACTTCACACACACGTGAGCACACACACCCTCCGGTCCCCCTCCCTCCTGGCTTGTTTCAGTTGGTGCCCAGTGGGAGTTGAGGGCTGGCAGGGCCTGGATTCCGAGCCCAGTGCACAGCCCCAGACTCTCCATGGGTCTCGGGGCGGGGAGCTGTGATCAGAAACAACCAGAAGGAGAAAGGGTGGCTCCACGTCCAGCTTATGAGAAAGGAGTGCCGGCTGCGAAGGTCGAGGCTTTCCGGGAGGAGCCCCTGGTCTGGAGGGGGAGCCCAGGAGGCGGCCTGAGCTGCCAGGCGGGGGTGGCACAGCCCACAGGGACCAGCACGCCCCTCCCCTCCCAATGCCAGGCCTTCCCTGAGCCAGCGATGCCCTGGCCCACGGGAGGCCTGGCCGGATCTCCGGGTGTGGCTGCCCCTTCTGCCCGGAGGGCTCTTCCCCGACGTGCACGTGCCTCACTGACCTCCCCCCTCCCCCCTCCCCCGCCCCGGACCCTGCATCCGGGCCACCCCTTCGGAAATTGAACGGATGACCTCTCGCTGCTCAGACGATGCCCAGCCAACTGAGCCACACCGGCCAGGGCTGCCCATGTGAGTCTTAGAACTACACTGGGGCGAACCCGTAAAACGCTCGTGCTGGCATGCTGATTGGCATTGGATTAAACTAGGGCATCCGTTTGGGGGGGAATCGGTGTCTGCGATACGGACCCTCCGCTCCACGGTCGTGTGCACCTGTGTGCGTAGACCCGGGGCTCCTCCCCCAGCGCCGTGCGGGTCCCAGCGCGTGAGCCTCGAGCGTGGCTCACAGACTTGCGCCTGGAGATTTCATTTCCCGATGACTGTACAGGGCGCGGGGCCTCCCACCACGGTCCCCACGTGGGGGTGGCTGGCGCAGGACACCGTGGCTGCGGCAGGCCGAGCCGTGCTCTGTGCGTCGGTGGCCATCCTCAGGGGGAGAGCGTGTGTGCGTGGATCCCTGTGGAGTTTCTATGCAGAAACAGTGTCACCTGTAATAACCGCGGCTCTCTTTCTGTATTTCCAACCCGTACAGCAAGCGTGTCAAACTCAAAGGCAAACACGGGCCAAAGAAACCAGGCATGCGGCCCGCGGGCTGCGAGTTCGACACGCTTGCTGCACAGGCTTTGTGTTTTATCCCCGTGCTCTGCACGGCCGCCCTTCCACACGCTGCTGACCGCGCTGAGGGATGGGCACCCCGGGCGGACCCCCAGCCCCTCTGACACGGGGTTTCCCGCTCAGCCTTCTGGGAGGTGACCCCGGGCTGTGGGGGTGTTGGAGCCCTTGGGGTGTCCCGGCGAGCAGGGGGGTGCAGGGTCCCCTCTCATCCTCGGCGGGCATTTGTGGGCAAAATCGTGGGTGGCCTCTGCCTCCTTGCCCTGGGCCTGCTGGCTGAGGTCACAGTGCCGGCCGCGTCCCCGCTGCTTGCACTCACCTGAGCATGATGGCCAACCCCTGTCGCGGGGCAGCCACGCGTCTGCGTCCAGGCGATGGCCACGGCTGGGTGGGTGAGGGCTCCCACGGGTGGGAGCTCGAGGTGGAGTGGGAAGTCCCCCCGGCCTGTCCCCAGCTCACCGTGCCATTGTCACTCGTCCCGCAGCCCTGCAGGGACAACCAGTCCTTGCTGAGAGGAAGCCTCAGGCCACAGTGGTCACTCACCAACCCAAGATCTTTCTAGAATCATCTTTTGGAAGGAGGGAATGGTGGACTGTACACTGAGGGGTCATTCAGTGAGTGGGGGCACCCCAG